>NC_091205.1:16368152-16433152 GCF_040958095.1 Procambarus clarkii
ATTTCCATATCACAGGGTGGGTAGTCAAACATGGAATCACAGACAAAACATGAGATGGGAATTATTGAGGCGGGATGATCGAGGCAGTCGGCGTGGACTCGGCAGATAACCGACCTGTTGAGAGGTGGGTGCGGGATACACGTGGGCGAACACCACCAGCTACGGAACACCTGTCACATTCCCACCGCCACTAGCCGGCTAACTTTCCTCTCTCCCGCACGCGCTCTGTTCTACGTGGCACGGCGTCCACACACACCTGTTGTTGTAGGTGATACCACACTCGGCGCCTCGACTCTAGCCTTGGGGGGCGAATAGAGTTCCAAGCAGCGATTTCTCTCGTCGCATTCAGGCACCAGGAACAAGTGTATTTAATCCTTATATAGGAGGTTACTAGCTTTACCCAATGATATCACAATAACATGATGTATCTATCTAGCCGTCATGCTCCAAAAGCTGCGCTGCTTAGAATAAACAGCTTTACTATAAAACTGCTTTACTTTACGGTTTGCTGCTGAGTTTGTCTCTCATTTTTGCCAGATTTATCAGTTGTGCTGTATTAGGCTTTGTGAAAGTGACTACTGTGGAGCCTATTATGTTACTGATACTCTTGATAGGCGCAAGATAACGCGTCCTCACATGCCGGTGATATTTGCGATAACTTTTTTATTTCATTTGCGATAACTTTTCAATATTGATGTTACTACAGATTTTTGTTTCTGATAATAATTGTACATATAGTGCCTAGTTCAGGTGTTGTTTACTTTCACTAGAGAGTTGAGCCACCCCCACCGTACACCACCTCGATACTGCCCTCAGCAGCTCCCCTAGTTCAAGTACGTTTATGGAGACAATAAAATACATCTCAAAGATATAGAGTAACTTAGGCTATTTCTAACCCCTGTTTCAGGAGACAAGGAGTAGAATGTTGCTTTACTTCATTTATTATATACATTTATTATATACCCATGCTCCAATGGGAACTAGGATGCTAGTAGGCTAGTAGGCATCCTACTAGATAGGATGACCTATCTATCCTACTGGATAGATCTATCCTACTGGATAGATCTATCCTACTGGATAGATACTATCCTACTGGATAGTAACGGAACAAATAGCGCATAATGAGGGTGAGGAACTAAACCACAATTCATTGAAATAATTTTCTCTAATGACCCGTGATTTACCTAGTAAAAATGTCAAATATTTACTTCCTCTTTACAAACTAATTCCGCGTTGTTTTACTTCCCGTTGTTGGGGACAGGAAGCCGGCATACTTAGGCTTTTATCAATCCCCTCCCCCTCTCACCCTCCTAGGTCAATAAGTCAACTTCAAGAGGGTGCAACCCACAACAGTTGCCTTACTCCAGGGTACCTATTTACTACTAAGTGAACAGAGGCATCTGGTGAAGAGAAACGTGTCCAACCATTTCTGTCCTGAACTGAGATCGAACCCGGGATCCCTGATTGTGAGCTCAAAACGTATACTATTGAACTACAGGACCCTTTATTCCCTTCTCGTGCGCTGTTCACTCTATTCCCCCCCCCCACTCACACACACACACACACACACAACTTATTTAAACAATTCGACTTCACCTCTTTATTATGATCATCTTCCATGTGTCCAGTTTGACTGCACCATCTCACTATATTCCCTAACCTCATCCTTTACCAAGCTGTACGCCTCAAATTCTTCATCACATTTCACTCCATGCCCTACCTGTCCCTCTACCATCCACCTGGACTAGTCAGTACAGCAAAAGCCTCGCTTCTTTCACGGCCGGCGTTCGATCCCTGATGGTCCAAGTGGCTGGAACCCGTTCCTTCATTCCTTATCTTCCCCCTTCTACGTCATAATGACATATAGCTCTTTCACCTAATTGCCCAATCATTGTACGAATCCACTTCTCCAACTCTTAATTATTCACGTTCATGTCATATTTTAGTTTTATTTAATTATATTTTACCTTAAGAAATGTAATCATAATTCATAATTCTTGCTCCGATTAGTATCACATTGCTGCTCGTCAGTGCAATGATTTATTTCATCTACGATAAGACGCCATGAAGAAGTGAAAATACCTTACTACAGATTTCTTCAAGAGAGAGAGAGAGAGAGAGAGAGAGAGAGAGAGAGAGAGAGAGAGAGAGAGAGAGAGAGAGAGAGAGAGAGAGAGAGAGAGAGAGAGAGAGAGAGAGGGAGGGGGGGGGGAGTAGCAGAGAAAAGGAAGAACAAAACAGTACAGTAATTCATTCGGAAGAAAACGGGATTGCGAGACAAGAAGGAACACATCTTGACAAGTGAGAGGGAGGAGTCACCGGCCAGACCACCACCGCCTGCTTGCTCAACTTTCAATGGGAATTAAAGTCATCGGCTCAGTGGGATACCTCATACCTGCCACTTTCAACGGAACTCTTAACTCGCTTTCCAAGGCACTATCAGCTGGTTTATATATATATATATATATATATATATATATATATATATATATATATATATATATATATATATATATATATATTTATTTTGTTGTTATAGATTCAGCTACTCGGAACAAGTTCCAAGTAGCACGGGCTATGGCGAGCCCGTAACTTACCTGGCACAGGAGCGGGGCAAGTAGCACGGGCTATGGTGAGCCCGAAATGAACTTACCTGGCACAGGAGCGGTGCTGTTCTACTGTGCTTAGCACCTTGTTATATCCTCTTATGGTGAGGTAGTTAGGTGACATATGGATGAATGGCATTACATGGGGGATATTAGTAAGGTATCAAATGTATCAATATAGAGTGTGACATGTTGACAGTTTATGTTCTTTTGGCTGTTTCCGTTCCTGTTGCAGGGTCATTTGGTCAAGCTTCTGGGTTGGCCCGGGGTCTTGAAGTGGGTAGAGTGTAACTGTGTGTGTTAGCTGGTTATTGATGGCTGGTCTAGATTTCTTTGATATGCAGCGCTTCACTGATATCTAATCTTCTATTTCATTGTATCTATCAGTTATTTCGGTGTTGCTCGTCAAAATATCTCTGGTGATCGTTTCGTTTTGTGTAGCGATTATATGTTCCTAGATGGAACCCTGTTGTTTGTGCGTTGTTAATCGCCTAGGGTCGTTATTGTCTTACCTATATACTGAGTTCATTGGCGCTGACAATCCCCAAGTGGGCACGTGAAGGCGTAAACAACGTTGGTCTTTTTGCTTGAGGTCGATCTCGAATCCATTGTTGATGTGACGACTTATATTGAATTTTGTAACTAGCTCATCAAGATTGTAACTTGCTTAGCTAAATGAATTGTGGGGTTCAGTCCCTGAGCCCATTATGTGCCTCTGTAACCCTTTCCACCACCGCCCACAAGATGGGTATGGGGTGCATAATAAATGAACTAAACTAAACTAACAAGGCGTTTTTCTTGGTGTCGGGAGAATTTTTCATAAGCAGGTTGGCGGTTTTCTTACTCTTATAATATATTGTTAGTTTTATGTCTTGGTTGTCGTCAGTTGGGGTAACGTTCCTCTCAATCTCTTTTAGGGCTCTTTCCTCCTAAACTATAAACGATAAAACTACCATTATAAAAGTAAGAAAAGCTGACCGCAAGACTGGAGGCCGAGTGAGAGGATGAACGATGTGTTTAGTGGTATAAATAGAACAGACCAAGCTGCACCTGAAGCCACGAGGCTATTACACGTGTACTCAAGGGGGAGCGGGGATGTCCAGTTAAGTGTTTCCCAGGCAGGTACACTCGCTTTACTGTACTTAATTGCTTACCTCTTATGGTCTAGGCACACCTGCGGTAATGTATTTAATTAGCTTCTCAACGCTAGGTACACCTGTGATGTACCTTTTAGGCCGGCCCCACGGCAATTGACTTACTGCAGGCTTAGTGTACTCATCAATTTGTGCCTACAGGGTCGAGCTTTAGCTCTTGGACCACGTCTTTCTATCCGCCGGTTGTCTACTGTAATGACTTCTGACCTCTTTCCCTATCATACCTACTTTTAAAATTATGTATAGAGTTTGCTCCTACAACCTTCTCCTTGAGAAGGTTGTAGAAAAAGAAAAATGAAATGATGGGTTCGAGTCACTTCTGGGGTGTGAGTTTTCAGTTGCATGTATGCCTGGGGACCATTCAGGTTTGTTCGCATATTATATATATATTATCCTTAATCCTAATTTTTCCCCGGAATACGACACGCCAAATTGTTTAACAACCAGGTACCCATTCACTGCTGGGTGAACAGAGACTACAGTTAATGACTGTAAAGTCAAGTCAATCCTCCCCAGCCAGGATACGAACCTATCATCAACAGGGCAAATGGGAGAACCTTAGACTAGCCGCCGGCTTCCTGTTCTCATCGAGGCCACTAGAGTGTTAGTGGCCCCTCAGGTAAATTCAGGTAAACAGCCAGACGTCACTTTGTCGTAGGCAATGTTTTGATGGCACTGCTAGGTGAGGATCACTGCTGAAGAGTATGGAAGGAGGATATTAGCCAAGCAAACGAGAGTGAAGTCAGCATGATCACAAGGGTGGAAGATCTGGTGCCGTCAGCGCTGTGCTGATCAGTGCTGTGTGCTGAGCAACGCTGTGGTGAGCAATACTGTGTGCTGAGCCATTTTGTGTTGAGCAATACTGTGTGCTGAGCAACGCTGTGGTGAGCAATACTGTGTGCTGAGCCATTTTGTGTTGAGCAATACTGTGTGCCGAGTCATTTTGTGTTGAGCAATACTGTGTGCTGAGCCATTTTGTGTTGAGCAATACTGTGTGCTGAGCCATTTTGTGTTGAGCAATGTGTGCTGAGTCATTTTGTGTTGAGCACCATCTTGACTGTGCTGAGCACTAATGTGTGTGGATCCATGGTGCGTACAGAGCTTTGCTGAATCCATGATGTGTACTGAGTAATGCTATGTGATGAGCACTGATGCTTGTACCGATTTTAGTGAATGCTGTTGTTAAAAACTGTGCATAATAAAACTGTCTGACGATATCTGCTGAGCAGACGACCGACGCATTGAGCGAGGAACAGATCCACAGCACTGTGGAGAAATGCCCGACAGACCATGGGAACATCATCAAACACAGTGCACAGTTCCAACAAAAATAAGATTTCAACTAAGATTCAACCGAGCAGAAGAAACAAGTAACACTTAGTGGCCAGTCAGAGGCTACGGGCCCGCGTTGGAATATCCCTGAAAACAAAAAACAGATCGACGACAAAAAATTATTGTCCCATATGGTCGCTTTGATTTCAAAATATACTTCCACTTGAGCACTGGAGCCGACGCGGTCTGCAGGTACAGGGTGGTGAGAACATTCTGCGGGTTTTTGACATTAAGAATCCTGAAAGATGACGTAGCTTTCACATGCTTATCATGCTGGGGAGTGTGAGCGGCACGTCTAGACGACATCACTGCTGGGAGCCATGTTACATGATAATTCTCACTGTCTAGGGTAGGAAGCCTAGGTTAATTGAGATCCCTCTAAGACAACTACTGACCAGCCATAGGATGCAACCCATAACAGTTGTCTAACTCCTGGGTACTTATTTACTGCTAGGTGAAGAGAGGCATCAAATGAAAGGAAGCGTGCCTAACCGTTTCTGTCCCGCCTAGGTCCTTCGCTTGTGAGCTAAGTTATGTCTCATAACGTCTACTAAATACCTTGATCAAGTTCAAGTACGTTTATTGAGACAATAAAATACATCTCAAAGGAATGGAGTAGCTTAGGCTATTTCTACCCTCTCCTAAATACCTTGTGTGTATCAATGACACTATGTAAAAGACACATCGAACACTTTATGTAGCATACATAAATCTGTGTATCTATGTATTTACGTATGTAGCTTAGCCTAGCATTTTAAAAGCACTACAATCACCTTCTATGGTTGATTGTTCAATAAATCCCTGAACTATATGTTTGCAAATCTCTCACCCTGTCCATAGAGGACAGAAGAAAATGTATATTTGCTGATTAGCATTGTAAATGTGTGGCCACGTCTGTGGTAGAAAATAATAATAATAATAATAATAATAATAATAATAATAATAATAATAATAAAATACCTTGTGTTACCCCACGCAAGACCCAGCCATATTCACGCTTAACAAGCTACAATACACAACTAATAACAATTATACTCCTCCTAACAAGTAATACACTATGGCAACACTATACCATAGGACGTACTCATGGAAGCTAGGATTGGGAGACTGTTCAAAATATACCTGGGAAACTTTATCAGATAAAATGGCGGCTTCCTGTCGTAGTATCACCCACCAGAGGCTGACTGGTCAACAGGTGCCCGGCACTCAGGTACAGTAATGGTGCCATGTCTCTTTAACATTTTGAAGATTTGAGAATTTGAGAGTTGAAGATTTTCTATGAGATTTCAACAATGCTTATATTATCCCTATAAGCACGCGTGAAAACTTTTAAGTGAGGGGTAAGTCACGTGTTACCACAAGTATGGCAAAGTGCCACACAAGTATGACAAAGTGCCACACAAGTATGACAAAGTGCCACACAAGCATGACAAAGTGCCACACAAGTATGACAAAGTGCCACACAAGTATGACAAAGTGCCACACAAGTATGACAAAGTGCCACACAAGTATGACAGTGCCACACAAGCATGGCAAAGTGCCACACAAGCATGGCAAAGTGCCACACAAGTATGACAAAGTGCCACACAAGCATGGCAAAGTGCCACACAAGTATGACAAAGTGCCACACAAGTATGGCAAAGTGCCACACAAGTATATGTCACACTACACACGTTCCCACAAACACTACACAACACACACATACTATAAGAGTAATTCCATTCCAAACAAAATTGTCATCAAACGAAATGTTAAAAATAATTTGTGATGTTGAAAATAATGGGTGATTCTAAAAATAATTTGTTAAACATAATGGGTTATGTTATAGATGATATTAAAATAACGAATGATAGAAATAATGGGTGATGTTAAGATAGTGGATGATTTTAAAAATTATGAGTGATAAAATAATGACTTTGAAATAATGGACGTAAAAAATGTTGAAATAATGGGTGATATTAAAAATTATACATGTTAAAATAATGGATGATAAAATAATGGGTGATGTTAAAGATATGGGGTGATGTTAAAATAATGGATGTTAAAATAATGGCTGATATTAAAATAAGGGGTAATGTTAAAACTAATGGATAATGTTAAAAATTATAGATGTTTAAATAATGGATGTTAAAATAATGGGCGATGTTAAAATAATGGGTGATGTTAAAATAATGGGTGATGTTAAAATAATGGGTGATGTTAAAAAAAATGGGTGATGTTAAAATAATGGGTGATGTTAAATACAGGAGTGATATTAAAAAAAATGGGTGATGGTATTATGACTTTAAAGCATTTAATATTCGTTGCCAGAGTCTAGCGCAGGTGTGACTTACACCAGATGTGCACAGGTGTCCCGCACCCCTCTCCCCCTGGACCTACCTGCCCAGGTGTGTAGGGATGGGTGGCCGCCGTGCCCCTTGTACACAGGCTAGGCTAGGGAGGCCTCGGAGATACTAGGAAAACTTGCTAGATTCGTCCTAGATGACCTGCGAAGGGCAGCTGGACTTCCTTGTTAACTGTTTAAATAAAAATAATTTGTTAAAATGTGCCCCCCAAAAAATCTTGATTTAAAAAGGGTTTTGAAGTAGTATTGAAATAAGTGTATGATTTCTTTGAGCAAGCGAATGGGAAGGGGTTGCATGCATGGGGAGGGGGGTCGGTGGGGGTGGCGGGGAGGAGAGGAGGTTGATGGGGTTGCGGGGTCGGAGGGGAGGGGGGGCGATGGGGTGAAAGGGAGGGGCCACAAGCACTCCCGATGGTTGCTGTAACTTTTTAACCACAGGACTGGTTCTTGAAGCCTTGTTACACCCGGTCTCACAATCATCCACACGCCCACTCCTGTATCCACACACTCATCCACACACCCTCTCCTGTACCCACACACTCATCCACACACCCTCTCCTGTATCCACACACCCTCTCCTGTATCCACACACTCTCTCCTGTATCCACACACCCACTCCTGTACCCACTGTTGCGATACCACACTCCGTAACATTATTCATTCTACTTTCAGTCGTACAACCAATATGATGGACTCTCAGGGAATATATTTATATTAGTTTAAGATCATAAGAATAATGAAAACAGCAAAAGTTCTATACGAGGTAGCTCTGATATCCTCATACTCATTCGTAACAAACGTATCATTCATGTCTAACCTACGCTTGAAACAATCCTACCTCTATTGCGTTACCCAGTGAGTCGATGACTCCATGAACCAACAACCTCGTTACTCACCCCATACCCATCGTGTGAGTGGTAGTGGAAAAGATTACAGCAGCACATAATGGGTTCAGGAGGTGAAGCCCCAAAATTCATTTAGCTAAGCAAGTTACAGCACTAATGAGCTAATTACATATACGTAAATGCAAAGCATGTTCACTCACATTTAGTCAACTAAAACATCATCATGACTTGTGAGGATGTATCAATTTGTGCAATGAAATTGATAATATAGGTTGTGTCTGTAATTATGTGTATTAGTTCGGTCAAACATTGCTCTGTGGTCCTCTCAGTTTTCGCTTATTTGAGAATTTGTAAGCAAGACGGACCCAGGTTTTGAGCAAAAGCGTAGACATTTTGAGGCAGAAGTTACTTAAGGATCCCCCCTTACCATATATGCTGACTGCCGAAATGTTGTGAAAAAAACTGACGCACTGCATTATTACAGTTATGAAATCAGCAGTGATGCGAGACAGTCGTTCCCGGGAAAAGCCATACCCGTCCTGTGAGGCCCCAACACCCATGAGGACCTCATACCCATCTTCCGTTGCTCAATTGTTCCTTCTAACCCGAATCGTCAAGGTACGAGATGCTTGCTGTAGGCTGTATGGGGGATCTCGGGTCAATAACGAGGCTGCCAGCACGGTCACCCATAAAGATACTAGCTAGACCCAAAAGCCTCAACCTGACTGACCGAGTGACGCATAGATATATGCATGTACCACAATGTAGGATAAAACAAGTGATGATTTTTCCACCCATAAGGTTATACTACCCACCAAAGCCATAAATCTCAAGACAATTGAAAAAATCCTCAGGAACCAATTGGGGGACCTTTTGACAAGCCGCCGGATTTCTGTCCTAGTCGAGGCCACTATATTTATTGGCCGGGTAAATTCGGGTAAATGTGTGCTCGGTCTGCATTAGTCGGTCACCGTGTTTCAAACCCTATTACATACCTTCCCATGACCAAAGAGCTAGAGCTCAACCCCCGCAAGCACAACTAGGCGAGTACCCTGGTTGCTCTGGTCTCCTAGGTGGAGCGAGCAGCTGCCTGTCAATGTGTATCTCCAGTGACGTGACATTTAACACTAACAGAAGAGCAACAGCAAGTCACAAGTATGGGTTGTTAAGCTTCCCATCGCCACTCGTCATCAGTGGGCGGTGGCTAGCGTGCACAACCACCTCCCTTATGGCTTGCTAACTCATCGAAGCAAACCTTGGCTTTCTTCCTTCCTGAAGAAGCCTCGATCATGCATGTATGATGTATGTATGAATCGATCATCTTCATTATCATCATCGTATGTTTGAAACAGTGACCGACTAGTGGAGACCGCAGATGCATATTGCATCATCCACATATTGGTCTGTCGTCACGGTGTTTATTTACAAATAGTGACTAGACCCCTAATTTCGTCATGCTGACATTTTATTTACTTAGCGAAAATTTCCTAAGGCTGCCCATTGTATTTATGAGCACTGCCGCTGCATATATTTAAATACAGTATGTCAAAAACTCTTTCAGTAAATAATAAAACAGGTCAAATGTTTAATTTATCGAAAGAGTGCTATACCGGCCATATTTACTTGTAAATATAAATACGGCAATTAGAAAGTTGACACTTTTTTTAGTACGACAGAAAGAGGTTTCTTTTTTTTCATTTTGTAAGTAAATATCAAGAGGACACCAAGCCGGGATGGCTATATTCATTTTGTAAATTGTTTGGGGAAAACGCTCTTGATTTTTAAGTCTAAACCATTGCAAGTTTTAAACTGAGTATTATATTCCAATTGTTCATATATACAAGGTTTTACGATAGTCAATTTACAGCTGGTCAAATAACAAATTGCTTTTCAAGGTAGCATTGAGCACCATAAAAGGCCGCAGGTTCCCCACCGCCTTAACATAGATGTACACATAACACTGCTGTTAGGTCCTTAATGCTGTAGCTCTCTAGCTTAGCTGCGCCATTATGTTGTACCTCTGTAACCTCTTCCACTATCTACCATTCACACAATTAGTATGGGATGCACAATTGAACTCAACTAAACTGGTATAATTAATTAGCTATGATGATTAAAATGTACTTACTTCCGCAGTATACTTGTCTCAGGGCTCCATTATCCTGCTCTTGTTTAGCCGTCTTCTGTTTTGACAACAGTTTTTTTTCTGTTTGAAACAACACTCATACATCCTTCGGTATCTAAGACCACGCTTGGTTGCTCAGCCATCTCTTGTGTTACAGCAGCTGCTGGAACTGCTCTGCCTGGCTT
This sequence comes from Procambarus clarkii, assembly GCF_040958095.1. Classification (NCBI taxonomy): domain Eukaryota; kingdom Metazoa; phylum Arthropoda; class Malacostraca; order Decapoda; family Cambaridae; genus Procambarus; species Procambarus clarkii. Next base: position 16,378,744 of record NC_091205.1, read on the forward strand.
CCGGTCACCTTCATAACAAATCCGTCCTTTCTGACATCTTGCACACGCGGGATACGAGACTATATCTGGCCTTACTCCATCTCATGTCGGCCTCCGAATGCATGATAGAACTGATGAGTTATCCAAAGAATCTGCCTTTAAGGGAGAAATTGAGTATAACTTTGGATTGTCAATAAGCAGTCAAAGAGCAATAGTACACGAAGAACTTAAAAAATTTTTTTGTAGATCTGAGGCAAGTGGAGCCATACATCTATGGATCATCCAGTAAAATCAGCAGGCTTGAAGATGTTACTACTGCTCGGTTTAGACTCTGTTATAAGTATCTCTGGGAATTATCATTATTTGCTGATGTAGATCTGACCAAATGTAAACTGTGTCAACAAAATTATTCGCACACCCTCCGTCACTATGTGATGGAGTGCGAAAAGATAACTGAATTCAGAGCAATTATATAACAAATGTTTCAAAGATGTGTAAATATTTCATTAAAATTATCTGCTACCAGAAATCTTAGCCAAATATCCCGATTTGCTAACTGTAGGTAGTAACTAAGTGATTGTAGCCTGTCCATCGCTGCCCACTGAATGGAGAGGGGGGGGGGCGGTGTGCAAGACAAGCATATCAATTATCAAAAATCAAAATCAAAATGTTTATTCAGGTTTGTAACTCATCTTCTAATACATAGGAAATGAGTTGCAAACATAATGATAGATTTATAGATATAGCTCTATTTATAAATCCATCAACTTTTTTGTATCTCACCTTGTATGTATGTACTTTTCCTGAATAAATATTTGTATTTGTATTTGTTGATCTCGAATCCATTGTTGATGTGACGATGTGTATTGAATTTTGTAACTAGCTCATCAACATTGTAACTTGCTTAGCTAAATGAATTGTGGGGTTGTCCCTGAGCCCATTATGTGCTGCTAACCCTTTCCACTACCGCCCACAAGATGGATATAGGGTGCATAATAAATTATATTATGAACTAAACTAACCTTCAGGATCCTTAACTAGGTTTAGTTATGGACACAGCCACTATCCACCACCGTCCGAAAGATACAACATAATACTGTACTGAAAGGTACTGTAATGTTAATATGGGAGTTAAGAAAAAGAAAGGGCACATATATACTATCTTACTCTCAACCCGAACATATAAGACTTTGGTATGGAAAGAAACAGGAGTGCTTAAGAGCAGTGTGCAAGCAGCTGGTGTACGTGGGATGGGTAGCTGGTGTACGTGGGATGGGTAGCTGGTGTACGTGGGATGGGTAGCTGGTGTACGTGGGATAGGTGTAGTAATAAGGAAGTGTAGGAGTGAAGTGGTGCGAGGGAATAATCCCGAACGGGCGACAGGACACGTATGTTAAATTAATAATACACTTGAGAATTGTTTAAGGAAATAGTACACAAAGGTTATCACATTATAAGGGCAGATGACCAATATCTTGGAAGATAACAGAACAGTATGCAATTGTGGGAAGGAGTATTTAGAGCTTGAAAAAATAAAGAGGGAAAGGTTCGGGTTACAAGAACCATCTGAAAAAAATTCTGCTTTTGCCACCTCTTCATGGAGGAGCTCCTGAGAGTGAGTACGAAACGGGACTGTAATCTGTTGACTTGTTGGCATTTTCTCCTGTATATTTTGCAATTGATTAGTATTTATCACCATGGACAGGCTTGTGCTAGCTCCTTCAATGAGATCACTGGCAGGGTATGGCAGGTTGCCTGTTGTAGTTTGATACCATCACTAGGTATCCCTTGGAACCTGAGATCTCTCTTCTTTTTTTCCTGAATGAAATTCAGAGAATGTTTGCTCTGATTGGCTCTGACACACTACACTTATTTTGAATGTGTTGCCACACGTCATTTCTAAAGTTTATTATTCTTACTAAATAGCCCCTAGTTATAATGACGGCAGGGTTCATCTTGTCTGTAGTGAGGTAGTCTGTGGCTGTATGCTGCGAGTATTGATCACGGATACTGCAGCACTTATGGTGAAGTGCATACTGTATATATTTTGCAGGCACAGCTCTCACTGTACTTGAATTTACTGGACTGTTCCCAAGCTAAATAAAATATAACTGATTGTATCTGGGCCAAGAGGTCGAGCAGAGAGGGATGCAGTGTATGGATAGTTAATATGTGCTAGTGATGCCAAAGTTATTATCCCATTCTCACGTACAACAACTAAACATTCAAATCTCAAGTGCCCTATTGGACTCATGTGCAAAACTTAATTTCTGAACCTAACTATTTTAGGTACAAATATGCCACTATCAAAACCCACAAGCAAGCAGTTATGAAAATGAAGCACTAAGCCAGAAAGGCTACATAGCACCATTTAGGAAGCAGATTATAAAAGACTTCCTAGCCAAGATGAGAGCAGAAAGACACAAGGTGATTGATGTCAAAGGCATCAGATTCGGTGACGAAATACACAAATCACCTAAAATTTGTAAATGTAAACAGGTAAATAAAAACTAGTATAACTTACTTTTTAATTAACTATACTAATATCATATACAGTGTATTTACAAATGCTGTACACTTGCATTAGCAATATTATTATTATAATTAAATATCAAAATAGATTAGTTATTTCCCACTCTGAAAGTATCAATATTCTGTCAAAATCATAGAGCGCACTGTTGCCAAGCATCAACAGTGATTCTTTCATAATCACAAATACATTTCAGTAATTTTCACATAAAACAATAATATTTTTTGTTCTTTAAATCAATACATGGAGCACCTAATGTTTATTATACATAAACAATAAACATAACTTACAACTTGGAAGTTCATTCATGAATAAATTAATGTATAAATAGTTCTGTACTGAATTGCTACAGTTTGAAAGATTGACCACGGGGAAAATGAATGTCTTTTTTTTTTACCAGACAATGATAAGGAAAGTGTAAGTTGTGTGGAATTCCAGTCATCATAGGGCTTGTGTGGCTACCAAAAGGAAGCAGATTCATCCTGGATGGTTATTTTTTATTTACAAGTGCTGCCAGAAGCATATTAAAATTAAAAATATAGTACTATAATTAACAAAATCTACTTGGGAATTAATACATAGACTTTACTGTCATTTGGTATTTAAACTAATACAGTATTACCATTCATAAAAAACTTCTACAAGCAATCTATTAAAGTTTTGGGAAGATAATGTGACTAAAGAAAGATTTTTGAAGAAACAACTGAAATACTGTGCTGAACAATACAGCATAAAATAAATTAATTCATTTGCATAAATGGTTAAAATTTCTAACTACAGTACTGTAATACTTGCAATTTACTTGCTTATGAACGTTCGAGATGAAACAATTGAAACGCTGCTTATTGAAAAGAAGGAACATGAAACATCCGGAAGCAATGTATCAAACTTTGTTTAGCATTTCTCAATGTAATGTGCTACTGTTTGGATAACCAAACAAATCTTTGACACAGTGAGCCACTGTGTCCTGGTTCACGGAGCCTTGATTCAAGATTTTATAAAACCGAGGCCACGGGTATAAATACTTGAACTTTTAACTAGTCAAAATGTATGAAAAGTGGGAATGATTATTAACTACCAAGTAGAATCCATATAATTCTGCCCGAAATGCTATGCGTGTTAGTGGCTTTGTATGAATGTAAAAATACCAATCTTATGTAATTTCACTAACCCATTGTACCTTCTTGCAAATAAATTATCATTATCATTATTATTATGTAATGACATGGACAATAAGGGTCTAAAAAACAAACAAAAACTGAACTTTCAGTGTGGATATACAGTAATATGCTGCACATTCTTTATTATATCAACCTCTCTTAATCATTCAAATTATTTATCCTTTCCTAACAACTATAGTATCTATTCCCTAAAAATTGTATTTTATTAACAAAGAGTACCAAATGCAAATTGTTTTGGGCTAAATTTCACTAGTCAAAACAGCAACATTTATGCTGGAACGTGTGAAGTTCACAATCTGCACGTTCTGCAGATTGTGAACTGCCCAAGCACAAGAGAGCATTGATAAACAGTTGTTGATAATCATGTCTCACAGGTGGCACAGAAAATCCAACAATACATGGATAAAATTTTTTGTTTATGCTGAATCTTGCTACTGGTTACTAATCTGAGGGCAGAACTGGTTCCTCCTGCCACCCTTAATAATGTCAGATTTAAATGGTTTTCATAAATACTGTACAGTAGTACATTTACACTAATTGACAGGGAAATGGAAAGAAAACATGAAATAAACATTTGAGAGGAGCTGAGGTAACTGGATGATTCTATCAAGAAAAACAGTTACACTTCATATAAAATATTTTTATAACAATAAAATAAAATGTATAACCAGGTAATACAGTATGTATTAATGAATACACATAGCTTTACTGTACTTGTATACAGACATCAGCAAAGCCCAATTTAGATCATTAAAAAATTACCCTGCACCATATACCTTAAAATAATTATAGTGTTCAGAGGCCAGGTCCAGCATTATCAAACCCGAGACATACATGACAAAATACTGTAATCTTTTTACTTTCACTTTCACTGGTGCCAGTCACAGTTTTTCTCATTCAATGACAAGATTACCCAAGGAATACTCTTTTTAAAAAACACAGCAACTCATTTACCTTTAAATCATTCCTACTGTCAGTATTGAAAGGCTGGGAATATCAAAGTTTAGAAACTTACGAGCTACATAATCCCACATACGGCTTCAGTAGTACAGTAGAAAAGGGGCAAGATCTATATTAACAGTAAGTTTAAGCAAATGTTTCATTTGGGGTGTTTCCACATCTGTGTTGAGAGCAGAAAATACTAATATAAATACAGTACTGCAATAAGATGCAGACTGTTGAGTAACAACATTAGTCTCATTAACCTTGGATGTACTGTATTTACTTTCCATCACTGAGAGAGAACAACAGTGTTTACATTTTAACCCACGTGTGGATCTTAACACACAAGCACAAATAAGATTTAGAATTCTGCATAAGATTTCTTAAGACATTTTGAAACTTTTGTTCACAATTTCTTTATACACATCTAACTAATCCCAATGTACTAATCTGCACACTACTGGAAGACTTGTCCTACATGTTCCTTTCTATAATATGAAGTCCATAGGATTCAGTTTTACCTTATATTTTACCTTATATTAGTGGCAATACCTCCTGCATCTCCTTAAAATAAAATAAGGAACTGCAAACTGCTGGTATTGAGGTTTTGATTAGATCATTATTATTAAATCTTGAGCCTGTGGCCCAGTACTGGAGTCAAAGGATAATCAGTACATTGAGCAAGCTATTTCAAAGCTTATTAAAATACCATTTGTCAAATTTAATTTGCTTGCTTCACTTACATTTACAGCTCAGGATTCTAATTGGTGACTATTACCTTTTGTGCTATTCATTTTGTTCAAGTTGTTAAAACCAAATTTTGTTCTACTTGCTTTAATCATATACAGTATTATCAGTAACCTAAAAAAAATACAGCTGTAATACCGAGTAGAACACATACAGTCTACATTTCTTTGATGTATGTTAGTCATGTTCTTACTTCTTTACAATCCTACTTATTCATGTGAAGTCAATCTTCGACTGCTGTAGTCACTGTTAAAGAATGTTACAGTATGCCTTAAAATTTCTTCCATTACCTGCATTTTAATTTTAAACTTATTATCTGTTTAACAGATAATCATTTGTTGACATTTCATTGTCAACAAGCAAGATGAGACAACTCAAAGGAGTGTAGTAAGACTGCCTAAATTTGCATTACAGTACTGTAAATCCAATTCATTAAAGCATTAAACGTTTCCTATCTTAAAGAATCTTATATTTGAATGCAATACTGTATATCCATATACTGTACAGTACTGTAAATACCATGCTACTAAGGCACTACTATGTATGCAGTATATGCAGTGAATGTATGTATATAAAAATATATACAGTACATACACATACACACTGGCCAACATTCGTGCAACCTTTTGGGCCCTATACACAACATATGCAAGACCCACTCCTGAACATGCCACCTCGACATGGAACCCCTCACTTGAAAAGAACAAGTCAAAACTAGAAAAGAACCAAAGGCTTGTTCCTGAGCTGAAGGGCTTGAAAATATAAAGAATGAGGGAGCTGGACCTCACTATACAGGAACTGGAGAAGAGGAAGAATGAGTGGACATAATAATTACATTTAACATACTAAGGGGAATTAACAAGAAGCATCATTAAAAGTTAAGAACACCAGAACAAGGGGGACTTAAATAGAAATTAGACACATAAGAGTCAGATATATCAAAGAACTACTACTGTGTCAGAGCCATCAATAACTAGGTGGGAGCATAAAGTACAAAACCTCACTCCTTTATAGTTTGATAGGTATGCAAGTAATTATCTAAATATTGATACAAGTCAGAATGCAGACGATGAGTCACAATAACGTGGCTGAAGATATGATGACCAAACCACACACTAGAGGACGAGGAGACAACGACGTTTTGGTCCGTTCTGAACCATTATCAATATAACTTTTGGTCTGTCCTGGACAATCGACTTGATAATGGTCCATAACGGACTGTAACGTCATCGTCTCCTCATCTTCTGGTGTGTGGTTTGGTCATCACAAGTCAGAATTGGTTATATGGGCCTTTGCAGTCACAAATGATTTGAAGGTTCCTAGATATTGCACAGGATGCCAGTTCCTATTTATATCCCCCAAACTCATTCGTAAATATGTCTAACTTATGCTCAAAACGATCCAACGATCTTACATCTATTACGTTACCCAGTAATTTGTTCTACAAATCTACAACCCTATTTCCAAACTTGTACTTACCTAGGTCTTTCCTGAATCTATAAACTTACCCAATTTATTCAATTGTTTATGGCAAAGGAGATTCCCTGAGGATTTTATCAAGAGACATTGGGTGAAAAGGGACAGTGTGGAAGCAAAGTTTCCAATCATGAGAACTGGGGCAGTCAACTAGATGTAGGACTAAGTGGAGTAATACAGTTCTGACAGTATGGGGTCAGGTTTCCATTCCATAAATGCATATATGTATTTACTATTTGTGTCTGCAGAATCGAGCTATTAGCTCTCGGACCTTGCCTTTCTAACCAACGTATTTTCCTCTATTATGTTTACTACAGTACATATATATTTCTAACGCATGCACACACATCACCAGAAAGCAGCTGTCTAACTCCCAGTTACCTATTTACTGCTAGGCGAGCAGGGACATCATGTTGAAAGAAACTGCCCATTTGTTTCTGCCTTGGCTGGGAACTGAACCCTGGTCCATTGGGACTACGACCCCAGGGTGATATTCACTGAGCTGCGAGGCCCCCATGTACGTGTATGTGTGTGTTGTTTGTTTTGCATGTGCACTTCACTTTGCTTGTTTGCTTCTCATCACCATTTATATTGTTATACTTCACTGAATTAATTGAAAGCTAATTTCATGTTTGATCACAGCAAATGTAGAGAACCAAAATTAGGCATGTCTTGTGTGCCAAATTCCCTTTTCAAATATATAGTGCCAAAACTCTCTCTTTGAAAATTCATAATTAAATAATAAATGATAGTGAATAAAATAGGCAGGATAACAACACCGTATTTAGCAAGATCTAGGAAACAAATAAAGACACTGCTGCATGACAAGCAAATGCAGGTAAGAATGGGTCATTTGTTGCTTATTTAGACTTGTGGTAATGGTGGTGTTTTACTTGTTAATTTCTTTTGTGTCCGTGGGTCTCTTTTTTATATTTTATCAATCAAATATTGCATGATTTATTATCCTACATATTTGATTAATTAAATACTTACTAAATTATTAATCTTCAAGATAGGACATTTGATTTTAGTGACCAAGTGGCCAACAATACATGAGAGGGTTGTGTTCTGGCAAAATCTATTTAAATCTAAAACCCAGTACAAATCTTATATAAAAGTATAGTACAGTATAGTATATGGGAAAAAGTTACATTCCAGAAATATCCAAAAGTTCAACATGTTTATTCTATTTGTCAATAAAACAGCTGCCTGAACACTTCTAATACTCTCTCCACTTTCCAGCCACAAATACAATACTTTATATAATGAAATGCAGAACTTGGAAGGCACAATGATGTAAGAATATTCGCAATCCAAAATGTTGGTAAAAGGTAAGAATTGTAGCGAGTGGGAGAGCACAACATGCTGACAAAAACTGGCACTCCTCTCACAACAACTAATTATCTGCAGTCCAACCATGAATAAAAAGCAAGAACTGTATACTGTAACACCAAAACTGTTATGTGATAATAAACATAGTCTCCAAGAACGTATTTCTGTGAAGCAACTAGTGTTGACTTCAGTTCTGAGTCCTACCAATTCCTTTAGAGTAAGCATAAAATATCGAAAGTCACTCACCTAGTACTGTACATAAATATGGTGGCTGTATCTAAACAGATGGAATGTGATCATATACCAGTATAATATACAAGTTGTAGTCTATCCTATTTGGGCAGTTAATAGATTAACCCTTAAATGGCTACAATTGCTACATGCGATTTCCTCCTGTGCTCGAATCGCTAAATGCAATTTTTTTTATATTTTAGTTCTGTGAACTATACTTTTGTCATGTTCACAACATAAAACTTTAATTACTCGAGGCATTTAAGGGTTAAGAAAGTGTTCAATGGAAGGTGAAATATTAGCCTTAACTAAGCAGCAGGCAAACTGCTCAAGATCTGATCAAGGTACTGAGAGAAAGTAGGTGACTCTTGGGTGTGCAAGGCCAGCCAGTAGTCCACTTTAGAATAAATTGCATTCAATAAATTCTTAAAACAAAACTACAAATAAGTACAGTACCACATACAGTACAATGATCATAATAAAAATAAGCAAGCACTTACCACATGGAAATTTTTTGTTTATCATAAATGTAAGTAATTATCAAAAAAAGTGCAAAAATCCCTCCATTTGGTAATTTACCATTACACAAGTTTAAGTAAGAAGATAAACATTCCATTCATACCTCGGCCAAATTGGTAGAGAATAAATAGTACATCATGTTGCTTGTTATTTGACATTATGTAAAATACTTAAGATATGCTTGGAAAACATTAATGGCCCCTAAGATACTCCAACCAACAATTCTGGAAAAATTGACAGAATTTATTGGTTTTCAAATGCAATTTCAAATGACTATTAAACCTTGCATAGTAAAATATACAAGTTGATTATGTCAATGTACAGAAGAAAATCATATGAACTTGAAAATCAAAAATGTTCTCTAAGCTGAGTTAATACAGGACACCAAGTGAAATTCGAGTTAAAATATGAAGAAACACAACTAGTGAATCTACTATTAGAAACATCAATACTTGTGTTAAGCAGCTCATACCATCTAATAAGTTGCACCTCTGTATGTTAGCCACACTGCCAGATACATGTCTGCAAGCCTCTAATACCCACAAAGTATCTGTACACATGAATACACAGTAAGTTTGCAGATACAGTATAATTTTACTACAATTCCATAATATAGCCTAGGCAATAAGACCATATGATTTTTATGTTACTTGATCAGGACAGCATATAGTATTTATTATAAACTCTGCTTTAAAGATGAAATACCCAGCTATTGAATGAACATTTTTTTTGTCCTTTTTAGTAGTTTTTCTCAGCTCTACATATTGTTCGCTATATATTTATGGGTATACTAATACACAATTTGTTTTCTCACTCCATTTATATATTCTATTCAATCCCTTTGCATCACAAAGACACAGAAGACCTCCAAAAGTAAATAAGGACAATATAGCTCGCTCATTCTCATACCAAGACATAGGATATATAAACAGTCAAGACAGCTCTAATAAATAGCCACCAGGATAAGAGTACAAGTAGGAGAGCATGAGTGAGTTTACATGAAAATTATACAAAATAAACAAACAAATGGGACAATTTTATTTTGTAAAAATATGTACTTTGAAAATGATAAATCACAAAGTGGTGCTATAGTGTATCAAAATTTTAGAAAATAAACATCAAAGGAGAGAAAGGGTTCTCAGATTAACTGAAACCAGTGTATCTCGTATAAAATCAGAAAGTTTTGGCAATTCTACTATTACAGAATAGCATTCAAGCCATACCACTCTAATTAATAAATCGAGCGGGTCCACACTTGCAATATTGAAGTGTTGCTCCCATTTGAAGTAACATCTACAGTGACCAGGACTTTCAAAAACATCTCTACCATCTCCAAATATTTCAATCATCATGAGCACCTCTTATGGGGTTTCATGGATAGGGTTGGCCATCATACAAATGCTGTGGTCGCCTCTCTCCTGAAGTGAGCAGCAAGAAAGTGGGGCAAAACTGAAGTTTACTTTAGCACGTAAAAGTAAAACAAAATAAAAAAAACCAGGTACAAATATAGGGAAATGATAGCCAAAGAGTTAGAAAGGTATTCATTGACAGATGGGAAAATAGAATTCAGTAACAGGTGCATTTTTACTTTATTCAAGGACACTTGGAGAGAATGTGGCAAGCTGCAAAGTGTCACTGTAGGGCGAGTCAAGATCAGCCGTTCTTAACTCAGGGTCAGTGGAACCCGAAGTTGAGAACCAAACCTAAATTTTTTAGTCTAAAAGGCTAGGTTACCTGGGTATGCATACCCCAGGTTGAAAAACCACTGGTCTATACAATAGAAATTGTTACTGCCAGAAGGAACATCCTTTTGACTTTTCCCACGAAGATTTCCAAAGACGATGGAGGTCAAGCAAAAATCTTAAATGCATGGTTAATATACATTATATGCACCTATATTTGCAAGTAGAAATGTGTGTATATATTACACACAAATATAGTAGGATCAGTTGAATTTTCAACGAACTACAATGGACAGGATTAGCCATACTCTTTATCTTCTAAATTTTCAATTAAAATTTTGTTGATTTTGCAAATGTGTGATCTCGATCCTAAGGTTGTATGGTAATTGGTCATAAATATAAGCACAGCCACAAACAACACGATAATAAATTAAAATTTACATCAACCCATAACAAATATAAACTAATTCATGTAGTATTGAAAAAAATTAAAAAATATAACTTGAAAAAGATATTGTACAATACAATTAGTTCGGTTCGTATTCACTTGAGGTAAGGTGACATAATGCATAATCATTCTAAAGTCCTGATCATGCACATCTTTGAAGACCTTCATCACAGACCCAACAACATTGTCTTTGGCAGGTAAAAGAACAAATAGGATCGGAAAACTTGTAAAACGTAAGATGTGCAAAGCAAAGTAAGTAATCAATTTAGACATCACGAAGAGCTACTGTAATGGAAGCATGGTTCTGACAGTTTGTTGGCTTGGTATATGATATATAAGCACACACATATGGCATCATGAAAGAATGAAGGGTTATTGTAGAGAAAAATGCATTTTTCTACACGAATATAAATAAAACTGATTATAATATAATAACTGTAAGTACTCTTTAAGAAAATATCAGTATACTGCAGGTGTAAACAATGTCTTTGGAATCTAGAGGCAACTTAATTTGCAATGAATGTTGCAAGGGTGAAACAAAAAGTTGCCACAATTAAATAATTCAGGGATACTTAAGCAGGAAGCACTTGTGTGAGCAACTGGTGACCAAAGTCGGACCATTACATTAGTATGACAAAAACCCCATTCTCAAGAGCAGCTTCGGTTGCCATCAACTTCACAAACATTAAAACAATCCTGACCTTATACAACAATCAATTGTCAATTACCAAATATTCTACTACGTACATCACAACCAAGGATGGCATGCTTTGAGAGAGGTTATAGACTAAACCAGCAGCGTGTCCATGTGCAACAGGAAATAGCAAGTACCCTGTACGTCTCTCTCTGCTCTTCATATTACAGTAAAAATATAAAGAATTGACTTGTTAATATCCCTCATATTGTAACAAAAATATAATTATTCATTTGTAATGAAGAAAGATGCTTCTTCCTTTTTCACTGAGAGGTCAGCTAAGGAAAAAACACTGCAGTAAACTCAGTTACCAGAACTCTTTATAACTTTTTCTAGTTAGTGATATACTGTACACCAAATTGATGCAACACATACCTTAAATATCTAATCAACTGTTTACCTAACGTGAAAATTTATATTTAGTATAAATTAGTTGTCGATACGTATAAAATTACATTATAATGACATAGGTAATCAGTAAAGGCTAAAAATAATTTAGGTACAGCAAATTCTTCACATATTTATATGAATTTTTCTCAAGACAGTATACTAGGCATTACAATACAGTAATAAAATAGAAGTTTCTTCAACTGATATTATATTTAATAGGTGAAAAATAAAATGGTCAATGTTTTGTATTCACTCCAAAATGTTCTCATAATCCTCAATTTAAAATCAGTTTGAAAAACACAGCTAATGAAACTAATACCTCATCACCAAACATATATCAAGTCTTAAGAAAACTTATTTATTACTTGTAATTTTTGTTTCCTAGTTTTAATTGGTACTGTCCCAAAAAATCCTCCTCATCACTGTAAAATGAACATTAAATTACTAGAAAAAGGAAGATTTTAAGTCTAAGAGTCTTGAATCTGCTCACATTGATAACAATTCATCTATGCTACTTTCTACAATATATACACAGTGGAGAAACAAGATGATAGTCTCAATTTCAAAGAAATTATATCTTAAAAGCCTAATTTGTGACATTCTGCATTACTCTTCCACGAACTGGATGGATACCAAGTAAACCACTTTAAATACCTCAGTTTACATAAAAAATTTAATTACTTAAAATAATCAAAATGATTTTTTCAGTCATAGGATTAAAACCTATAGAGAAACTCTTCAGGCATTAAAAAAAAAAAAAAAAAAAAAAAAAAAAAAAAAAATCTGGCATAAATAATGTATAATAATTTATAGTATTCAAGAAGTCTATTATAAAAGCAGAAATGCTTCCAAACTCGTATAACTTGACTATTTAAGAGTCACAGATAAGTGGAAAATAAAGAATGGCTTCATGAAGGGCTTCGCTCTAACTTAACTGAATATTTACAGAAAAGAAACAGCATTTTCTAAAAAATGGAATTAGAGACTGGACATATAAATTACATAACAGTGGACTATCACATCAACCAGCGCACGAAATGGCAACATCCAAATCGCAACAACCTCAAAAATTTTGACAAAGAGTACAAGTTCAAATTCCCATTAAGTGTTGTTTGAAAATAACACAGCGTGTAATTCTCGGTAGAGTGCAGCGCGCACTATGTCCTGTCATCTGTCATCTCCAGAAAGTGTGCGTACACTTCCCGGTTACACTCACCTTTGCTACTGAAGGTGAACTTGTAATAGCTTCCATCTGCACATATTGCTGTGGGGGAACAAAGAGCACATAATTTAAAAATTCACATATTAGAGTATTCACCCAATCTTTGTTGGTAAAATTAAACCAACTTTTATTAAAAAGATCTTGTAAGACATGCGCTAATCAGTGATATAGTTACTTAATATTTTACTAATCCAATTTAAATGATTAATTCAATCACTTGAATCTGTTTTTTATAAGTTTCTATATCATTTTCATAAAAATTAATTCATTTATTTCCAAAAATGACTTATTTTTGTATAGAGGCTTGACCAGGGCTGATTTATCGAAAACAATTGTACGTATGTGGCCAGAGATTTGCTGAATCAAGATTTGATACTTAACCTATGACAGTTGCTGGTAAGAGGAAAGACACATGCACACTGAGATAGTCATACATATCTTGGTACTAACCTATGACAGAGTTGCTGGTAGGGCCAAAGGCACATATACACTGAGATCCACCTGGTACTTCAAACTTACAGAAACTCCACTTGCTACTGAAGTATTTAGGCAGGAAAGATGCTGATGCAAGGCTGTTGAAAGAAAAAGATTTATTTTAACTTTCAAAGAAATGCAAAGTTAATTTCATGTCAAACCCTTCCAGAGAAACATGTTACACGTAAACTCCTTATGATAATTATAATTACAACTGCCTATTTCTTCAATATCCATGTGAATACAGTGGTGCCTCAAATAACGAATTTAATCCGTTCTGGCGCCATTGTCGTCAAGTGAAATGGACGTCATACAAAATGAATGTCCCCATTGACATTAATGGAAATCAAATTAATCTGTTCTACCACCGAAAAACATCAATATGATACTTGATGTTTTAAATAATGGAGAAGCCTACCATACATACACTTCACAAACCTTTGACATTTTTCTTTCTTTAAATTTGTTCAATATTTATTTTTCATTTGTCTTATAGCAAAAGGTTCGTTCGGTGGTCGGGAAGTAGGCTGCTCTATGTTTCTTACATAAAAAAAAAAACGAAAAATAAAAAAAAAGTTGAAACAATTTGAAAAATGGACACATGCCATAAAGATTCGTTCAATGTTTGACAGGTAGGCAGCTCCATTATAACAATCTCTCTTTGTTTCAAATGTGTTCCATATGTTTTGTATTTTTCATTTACATCTCAATAATGGAGCAGCCTACCTGCCGAACACCGAACAAACTTTTTTGACATTTGACATTCAGAAATTTCATTTTTTTTCTACAAAAACGTCAATGCTTTGCAACATCTCATCAGTCACCCCTTTATATCCCAGCATCATTAGCATCTTTAAACAAGAACAACACAATTTATTTGCATCGTCAGAGGTGTCCAAGAATGTGCAAGAAGCAGCGCGACCCCACCATGTGGTGTTGACGTTACTCAAACGGCCATATGGGACGATATGTCGCCGATCGGGCCGGTCGTTACCCAAAATGTTCGCCTTTTGGGGCGATCATTATGCAAGGTACCACTGTACTGTGATTTAAAACTAACTGAACTACAAGTAGTTCTACATACATATATATATTATCAGGTAATTAGGAAGGAGTTTAACGTATGTCTACAGGCACAGCAAAGATGCAATTAAGTTGAAGCCAAAATAATAAAAAATTAGTTTTTAACCAAAAGCCAAATAAAATGTAAAACTGTAGTGTCTTTTCTTTTATAATCACCAAAAAAGTTTTTTTTTGTTCAGACAACTGCCCTCAAATTTTATTTGAATCAAATCAAATTTTTCAGACAAATGCCCTTGTTTACACCACGTAAACATCTTGCTTGTGTAAGCAAAATATAAAGAAGTGACTGCTCAACAGACTAATATCTATACATCAGTCAATTAAGGAATAAGAGGCAGGAACGGTGGCCCATCTCCTGCAAGAAGAAACTAAGAGAGAACATAATTAAGACTGAAAGAGACAGACAGACAATCAAAACCAACCAACCTTGACTGTTTGTTCTTCTTGTCCTCGTCTTCAGTAGCAAATACGTGCACAGTTCCGTGGTCACTAGAAACACACAGTAGGGATGAATCTTGACTGAAGTTGATGCTGTTGATTGAGAGTACTGATTAATCTCTGAGAGTATCCTGTTGCTAGTGTAATTCACTCTATATAATATATATATTCACTATATATCTAACCCAAGTATTAAAACATGTACTACAGTATTTATTTTGCCTTGTCTTATAAAATATTTAGTTCTCAATTGTTGCCAGAGATTCACATTGTTAAAATAATCTGACTAACTCTCAAAATTCACCCTAGCTGGTAAGTCTCATGTCTCCATATTTTTTTGTTCTCTGGTGTCCTACTTATGACTTTTTAATTTTCTTGCTGTTCTTAACATTCTCAAGTAATCTCTTAGCCAAGTATACAAGGTCTTCCTCAGCTTCAAACTACTGCATAGTTCTTAGCCAACTCTTGTCAGCCACAATGCCGAGCTTTAACCGCTACTAAGGTGGATAATATCCTCAAGAATTATGTACCAGTAAGTAGACGATGAGTCACAATAACGTTGGCTGAAGATATGATGACCAAAACACACCAGAAGATGAAGAGACGACGACTGGACTGTCGTTGTCTTCAGTTCGTCCTGGTCAACGGACCACAATCGATTTGATAAGTGGTCCACGAAGGACCGAAACATTGTTGTCTCTTCATCTTCTGGTGTGTGGTTTGGTCATCAATTACCAGTAACACCAACAATAAATAATTTGATACTTTATGGAGACACAATGCACAGCATTATGAAAATCTTCAACATTGTCAAGATATTCATGAAGTAGAGCATACGTAATATTCTCAGTTGTTAAATGTTTGTGTAAATCACTGGTTCCCAACCAGTCGGTCGGGACCATCTTGCAATGTTAAAAATAACTGGCATCAATGTTCTACCTCTTAATGATGTGACAATTTTTAAATTCATTCTTTAAATATTTCTTTTTTCAATTATGAAAGTGTGCCAGGGCACTTTCATACTGAAAATTGTTTCAATTATAAAAGTCTTTTGAGATTTTCTAATTGACTTTCTAATACTCAAAAGACTTGCAAGTCTTTTGAGTCTTTTCTTGCCCGAAACGCTATGTGTACTAGTGGCTTTAGGTATTGTATGTACTATCTGTATCTTTAAATCCATCATTATGTAACTCAATGGATGTACCTTTACCTGAATAAAGAATCTGAATCTGAGTACTCTATTACAAAATAAGGTTTCGAGTCCAAAATTTACGTCCCACATAGTGTCATGTGGGAAGGCAAATTAATAAAATCAAGAAAATTTGAAAATTGTACGAGAACAGTGTACACCATGTGGTATGGAACATGGTCATGCTTATTGCTATGATTATCTTACTTTTCTTAAACCTTCATTAAATTCTTACATGACATCTTAAAACAATTACACACTTTCAGTGAACTAGGTAAACAAGTTTCATTTCCATTGATCATCTGATCTCTTTATCTCTAATTAAGTTAGCCTATGGAATTGTATTATTCTAGATGAACATACCAATATATAGTTGCTGCATTTGCACCTCTGCGGAGCTCATTCAACTGGGTTCCTGTAGCTGTGTCAAAAATTCTGATCAATGTACCTTTTTCCGAGGCTGTGGCTAGTCTTGTCCCTGGGAGATTGAGGGCTGAAAGTAATGACAAATGTAATAAGTCTATTCATTACCATTATATGTGTGAGCCTTTTGCCCACCAAGACTAAGACAAGCTGAGAAGAATCTTTTGTATATATTTTGACTCGACTAGAAACAATTCTTAAAAAATTTGTTGAAGAATTCCATGTTATAGATTGGCAATCACATGTGTCAAATAAGTGTGAGGTTAATTAATATGGATCCTATAGCACAGTGTATACATCTCTATCTAACATCTATATCCTCGAGGATCTCGAGTTCCATCTCAGGGTGGGAGAGAGTTGGGCATGTTTCCTGTCACCTAATGCCTCTATTCACCTGGCAGTAAATAGGTTGTTGTGAGATAGTCAGCTGTTGTGAGATGCATCCTGGGAGGGAGGGGAGGTCCTTGATAAACGTAACAGGCTTCCTGATTGATAATTATCCAGAGAGCAGTTTGGTGTTATTATATTAAGTTATGCCTGGAGAACTTTTTAAGTTCATATAATGTACTTTTTCCATCTCCATTCTGGGAAAGATAGAGTATTCTCTGGTGTTGCCTAGAAAATAAATCCCAGCAAAGACAATTTAAAAGTTACCTGCCGAGTTGGTACAAAACACCAACCTGCTCTGACTATCATGACTTCGTTTGATCATACAAACAAATTACTATTTTTGTTATGTTTATTTATAAATACTATTTGTCCCAAATCAAACTGAATACTGTACTGTACTTTGAATTTAAATTAAATATTAAAATAAATTCACTATAGTTCAAAAATCAATGTCCCCATGGCCTGGTTTCTAACCAGGTTCACTACAAAAGTAATAGTCTGCATGTAGACCCTCTAACCACTGTCCACTACAAGAGCAGTAGTCTGGGTGTAGGCCCTCTAACCACAGACTACTACAAGAGCAGTTGTCTGTGTGTAGGCCCTCTAACCACAGTCCACTACAAGAGCAGTAGTCTGGGTGTAGGCCCTCTAACCACAGTCCACTACAAGAGCAGTAGTCTGGGTGTAGGCCCTCTAACCACAGTCTACTACAAGAGCAGTAGTCTGGGTGTAGGCCCTCTAACCACAGACTACTACAAGAGCAGTTGTCTGGGTGTAGGCCCTCTAACCACAGTCTACTACAAGAGCAGTAGTCTGCGTATTGACCCTTCAGCCACAGCCCACTACAAGAGGAGCAGTCTACATGTAGACTAAACCCTCTAACCATAGCCCACTACATGAGCCACAATCTGCATATAGACCCTTTAACCACAGCCCACGACAAGATCAGGAGTCTGCATGTAGACCCTCTAACTACAAACTATGAGAAGAGCAGAAGTCTGCACCTGAGTGCTGCATCAAATCCTAATGAGAGGTTAAGAAGGATCTTCCCTTGCCATAGTAAAAACCGAGTATTCTGCTCAGAAAAGTATTGTTCATATGAGCCCATAGCTTGTTTTTTTTTTGGGTCAATAAAACTAAAATACAGTAAATACAAACATAAATAAAACCTTCAGCTAATCAAATGTCCATATTTCTTGAGTTAGAATTGTGAGGAATTATTTTATGGTGAGAGTTGTTAGGATGTGTTAGAACAGATATAAATGAAATAAAATAATCTTGAAAACCCAACTTCATTTTATAAATTGTGCCCGTGCCCTTCTGTTTGCTAGTGTCATTCCTCAGTCCCATTCCCCTTTCCATTCCAAGAATCTCTCATTCTATTTATATTCATGTAATGTATAATAACATACTATGACAAGTACAGTTATAAAACATTATGAAGTTTAATCAAATGAACACAGATGAGAGATAAATAGTATGAGATAAAGAATATACGTGAATTTGAGGAATGATAGTTACACAAGAGAATGACAAACAGCACGCATCTAATATTGAAATTTCAGAAAATCTCACCAATACAACTAAGAGTTGAGTCATGAGCAAGAATATCCTGTGGAGATTTTTCCGTGTTGGCAAGGTCAATGATGAGCACGTGGCCAGCGCGGGGACCAGGGAAGGCAAGCAGTGAATTGTTGCTATTGGGACACAGCACACACAACCCTGAAAAATAGTAAATACTACTTAAAAATCTGCATATTATAATACTACTACTACTACTACTATTAATAATAATAATAATCATAATAATAAAAAAATGTATTTTATTTAAAAATTATACAGAACATGATAATTGTTAATTAGCTATTAATTAAAATACTGTACCTGTTTATTAGATGTCCTATTAGAATATATTATGTATGACAAATTTACATATTGAAAAAGTATCACAATTATAAATTTATACCAAATGATTATTTGATTAGCACACTGTACTTTCAAACAGCTGTATAATTGCAATATTTATTGCCTACCATGTAAATGAATAAGATTAATATTGTACGTTATGAAAAAAAATTCTGATATTTCTGTGCAATATATTTTTTTGTTAAACCCAAAGAACATTCAACAGAGTTCATTTAATTATGTGACTCACGGTCACATACTCTCATAATAAGGAATGGCTTACTTTTTTTTGTACTGCTTCCTCTAGCAATAATGGGTGGGGGGGGGGGGTGAAATCCCAGAAAACTGAATGTTAAATGAACAAGAATTCCCAATTTTTGTGGCAAATGTGGTCTTCGGTAGTTCCTGGGCAGACAAAACCTTACAGTAGCAGAGGCCACACACGAGCAAACCCACATGAATGCTGCTTACAGTAGAGCCATAAAAATATGAATAGAGTATCCCTCACAAACAGAACAAGTTTACCTTTAGGGTTATTTGCAGTGTCAAATACATGAAGCTGCTGAGGGTTAGATGTAAATGTGTAAACTTTGATCATGGTGTCTAAGATGACTACAATACGATCGCGGCGCAATCGCACACCACGAACTTCAGAAGCAAACTCTAGTTCAATAACATGCTTCTTTTTCAGGTCATCCCAAACCATCACTGAAAAAAAATTGAGCATTAACCTCTGCAGTGCACACCTGTTTTTGGCAAAACTTCATAGTGCAATTGTTAAGGACATAATTTTTGTTGTTTTTATAAATGTTCAGGTAAAGTTAATGTCAAAATGTTTTCAAACTCAACCCTTTTCATTAAAAAAAACAGTGATGAAAACATTAAAAACATTAAAATAGTGTAATAAAAAAAAAAAGCAACTCTCAGAACAAGATTTCTAGGTTGGCACAGCACAGTGATCAAATACAAATAAAATTTCAAAGAAATTAAATCAAATCCTCATAGAAAAACTTCCTGCAATTTGAAGGACCAACAAGGTAAACCTGCAACAATAATCTACAGATTTCTTAGAAATGTGTAAACTTAAAAAGTGAATAGTCAAGTTTGCCTAATGAGTGATTACACAAGCTGTATGGGTGTGAAACTTAGTGAGGGATAGTA
This sequence comes from Procambarus clarkii, assembly GCF_040958095.1. NCBI lineage: Eukaryota > Metazoa > Arthropoda > Malacostraca > Decapoda > Cambaridae > Procambarus > Procambarus clarkii. Next base: position 16,399,180 of record NC_091205.1, read on the forward strand.
GAGCTAATTATCAGGAAACAGTGCTAAGCTCATATGACTATATAGCACGATGATAGTAGTGTACGTATATATTTTGTATTTTTTCAGTAGTCACTGATCTGTTACCAGCCACCGACTTCAGTAGCAGTTTAACCCAAGTAACCATTTACTTTATTAACTGGATATAGTTGGAATAAATGGGGAGGTAATAGACCAAGTAATGTTTTCTTTGTTCACATATTTAACTCAACCATGAGAGGTTAGTTTCTGCAGTTGTTCACCTAGAAATGTGGAATGGTCATCTTAATTTGTACCTGCGGTGTTGTACATGTAATTAACATTGTTTTTATGTGGTGCAGGCATGCCAACATGGTTTCTCCTCATATTACTGGATTAATTGCAGCAAATATGAAACATACCATCAATATGTTGACTAGCAATACTGTAATGAAAATGCTTTGGAAATGGCTTTGACAAGAAGCACAAATACAAGATATTTGTGATTATATATAGTACAGTAATTAGAAAAGTTAAACGAGATGCATCTAGGACATCCAACAGCAGTGTTGGCAAGGCTACTGTGGCCAATTGTTTGAAGAGTAAATCTAATCTTTAAAGTTTTTCTAATAATGAATTTAATATGACCATGAGCAAAAGCATGGCACTGAGCAAGTTTGAAATACTGTACAAGTAACCCATTTTATGTATAAGTGCTGGAACCTGCTGCCAGTCAGGAGTAGTGGCCAGGAGGGCAAATTAGTACTCACCTAATTTTTTGTTGTATTTTGAGAGTTAAGTTTTGGCTATTTGGTTTCACCTCTCAATTGTCAATCAACTGGTGTACAGGTTCCTGAGCCTCTTGGACTGTATCACATCTACATTTAAAACTGTATGGAGTCTGCCTCCACCACATCACTGCCTAAAGTATTGTATTTGTTACAATACACTGTAACTGATACTGACACTGAAAATATTCTTTCTAATGTCTTTGTGACTCATTTGGGTACTCAGTTTTCACCTGTATCCCCTTGTGAAAGTACCACCCATGTTAAATAATGTCTTTATCTACCCAGCCAATTCCCCTGAGCATTTTGTATATACTGTACCTGTGGTAATCACGTCTCCCCTAACTCTTCCGTCTTCCAGCGATATGAGGTGCAATTCATGCAGTGTTTCCTCATAACTCATAGTTCTGGAGTTAGTCTAGTGGCATACTTTTGAACCTTCTTCAAATTTGTCTTGTGATTGACAAGACAGACTCCATGCTGGAGTTGCATATTCCAGGTGGACTAACATATGAGGTATAACAAGGTTCTAAATGATTCCTCACGCAAATTTTTAGAGACAGTTCTGATGTTAGCCAACCTTGCATTTGCAATTGAGGTTATCCTTTTTATGTGGGCTTCAGGAGAAGATTTCAATGTGATAATATCAACTCCTAGGACTTACTTTCTGTCCATTTCTTGGAGCACTTTGTCTCCAATTTGGTACCTTTTGTCTGACCTGCTCCCTCTGCCTAGCTTCATTACTTTACATTTACTTGAGTTAAACTCTAGTAGCCATTTGTCAAACCATTCTTTCAGTTTTTCCAGGACATTAGTGATTAGCAAAGAGTGCCAACTGATAGCTCCTGAGATGCAAAGTACAATAGTGTTTGGAAGCACTGTAAATGTATATGAATGCACTATCCAGAGAGTATTCTGGTCAGAATCTACTCATCTTTAGTGTATCCTGTTCACAAGAATGGCCCAAGAGTGATATTTGAAAAGGTTCCTATTATGTCAGTATGGAATGTTGACCATGCCCGACTGAGCATGATCCTGTCTGTGGGACCAGCTGGATCATGCTCAATTCCACTCAGCATGATCCAGCTGTACCACTCAGGCCCTCCCAAGGACACAACTGAGTGGTACAGCTTAGAAAGTCAGCTTAAATTTTAAACATATACAATCAATAGAAAGACATGTTTTGTTTTTCCATTTTCTCAATTCCACTCATATATAATATTGGTAACAAGGATTAATAGTACAGTACTGGACAGTAATGTCTAATATTTGGAGATCAAGGCAGTACATACTTCAGTATAAACTTATAAGTAACAGGAATCTCAAATTTATCAATTTCTGTTAATACTCAGATGTTCAGCAAAATTGAAAAATAACATTAGCATATGTAAAAAGTCAGATACACTGAACATCAACATTTAAAAATAAGGTACATACAAAATTAAATACAAAGTTCAAACACATACTAATACCTGTACACATAAAAATGGACAAAATTACATAGATGATAAGATAATTATTTATAAAGATCACTAAAGACTCTTACCCTTATTTGTTGGATATTTGGGATGTGAACCACCACCAACAAGGGCCAGATAGTTACACCTAAACAGCATCTCAACATAGCCAATGCCTCCATCTGAGAAGTCTTGCCTTTCTTTCTCCTTCAGAGGATCACAATTGTAAACTCTAAATCCCGTGTCCATTCCACATGCAAAACATCCTGAAAGATGAGAAAAAATTGAAAATTTACACAATTCTAAAACTTTATTTCCTGTCCATCATTTATACTATTTTCATACAAATGGATCTAGAACAAATGTATGCTAGTAAATATACACTAAACAATACTTTATATGTAGATAACTTTTTTACTTAACAAGCATTTCCAAGTACTGTACTGTATTGTAATTGCCAACACCGGCTACTCTGATAACAACTAAATAGTATGAGTCCTTAACCAATACATTCAGCAACAGCTAAGCTTATAAAAGCCTGATGGCATCACTGGTATGCCAACTCCTGTGAAACTGTCCACTATCAGACCCATTATACATATGTTATTAAATACAATACAAACAAATTCTGACACTACATAAAATATTTCTGGATTACATGTGTATGGCTCTCAGCAACACCACCAATCACCACCACCAAGGGCCAAATAGTAGTAAAGTTTTATATGTATACTTTACTACCAGTTAGCTTTGTCTTCAAAGCTGTTAGCCAGTGTTGTATGTAGTGTTGGGCATTGTAAGGATTCTTAGGTATTATATATTTGGCCTTTGGTTGATTATTAAGATACACAAGACATTTTCCAGTGGCTAAGTCCATTCTTCATCATCAGAGGCAATACAATTTTTGGGGTGAGTGGGAAAATTTCCTTACACTATTCTTTGATTACAATATAAAGTACCCAGCCTTATCTAGCTATACTTAAAACTAAAATTTAAGTGATGCTTTAAACTCAATATTGACATGTAAAATAAGCTCTCCAAACAGGCTTCTGTAAAATACTTTTATATCATCTTAAGACTGTAACACTTGCAATAATCTACCAGTGAAGAAAAGCTATTTGGCAGAATAAGCATATTACACCAAGGATGGATAATGCTACATTTATTAAAGTGAATCTGCACTAACTTCCATTTGGTGTTTGGCATCGAGAATCATGCCAGCAAACAAAAATAATCTTCAAATATGTCTCCTGAAGTGGACTATAGAACACCACAGTAAGCATAATAGGAGAGCCACAAGGCCAATTTTCACAAGAAATTGGCAACTATCAGTCATAATTTAATATTGGAGATGACTTTGGTACCAGGTGAAGTATACTCTACTAGTTACAATAATTTAAATTATTGTAACTAGTAGATATACAGAAGCAACAAGAAAATGCTATTTATATATCTTCCATGCTGAGATGGGTGATACAGCCTCTATTGCTCATAATTCATGTACAGGTATTTGCATTTAAGGCAAATTGAAGGCAAACTTAAATTTCATTTAAGTATGGAAACTAGTGCTCAAATACCTATGCAGATGATGAGTCACAATAACACTGGCTGAAGATACTATGTCCAAACCACACATCAGAAAATGAATTCATCCCTAGTGTAAGCATTATAATTTACAGCTCATGATGGCTTGGAGATCATGAGGTTGTTAATGACAGCTAGTGGGTGGAGGGACTTTAGGTATTGACATAGTTAATGAGCATTTTGTGCACATATGTTGCAGGCAGTCTGTGCAAGAGGAAGGGATGGCTCTTTAATGTGGCTCTGATGAAGGGAGCCACATTACCACTGGCATGGCTTTTTTGTGGGTCATGAGGCTAATGAGCATTTTGTGGACATGAGCAGGAAGCTAGCAGTGTCAGTGGTAATGTCATTGATGAACACATTGTTGACATAAACTATAAGCAACAGTAGCCATAGGGAAGATCAATGATCACAAGCATGTCTAATGTGGGTCTCATGGAATTAAGATACAAGCAGTGATGGTCATGAAGAAAGTCACTGGCTACATGTATGGCTCATCTCACGAAGACAAGTTCCAAGTAGTAAAGTCCATGGAGGTCATTAGCTAATGGCTAATATACGGCTAATGTGGGTCTTGTGGAACCAAGAAAGAGTGACGGCCATGGAGAAAGTCACTTACTACAAGTATGGCTAATGATCATCTATATTATGGACACAAGCTATAAGCAGTGGGGGGGGGGCCACTGGGGATGTCACTGGTTACTAGCATTATTAATAAGCTTCACATTTTCACAAGCTACAAGCAATAAGGGCCACTGGGAGGTTACCTGCTACTAACATGCTTAATGAATGTGGACACAAGCAACAAGCTCATGGAAACAAGGTACAAGCAGTGAAGGCCATGCGGGATGTTGATGGCCATAGCATTGCTAATGAGCAATACTATGGCCATAGTACAAAAGCTACAAGCAGTGAGGGTCATGGTAGGTGTCGCTGGTACTAGCACTGCTTAGGAGCATCTCTTGGGCACAAGCAACAAGCAGTGACGGTCATGGGGAAGGCAGCTGGCTACTAGCATCGCTAATGAGCGTCTCACGAGCACAAGCAGTGAGGGTCATGCTGAGGTCGTTGGCTACTAGCATGGTTAACAAGCGTCTCATAGACATAAGCTACAAGCAGTGAGGGTCATGGTGAGGTCATTGACTACCAGCATGGCTAACGAGCGTCTCGTGGTCCCAAGTTACAGAACCTACAGGTCCTGGTGCCTCCCCCCCGCCCCTTAATTCGCTCACCTTGGTCCTGGTTGAACCCAGCGTATGCTAGGCCATTACCATATGAGTTTTTCGGTCCTAAATTCATTGCGATGATTTTTAGAATAGGGTAAATGTCTTTTAAAATGTACAACGGCGTCTGTATGACATTTCTCTCTTGTGACCTGCCGATTCTACGCCATATGTTCCAACAACCTGAGCTCCTGTGTGTGTATCACCCGCGGGTTGACATACACTGTCTATTAAATATATATTTTTTATCGTGTGAAACATGAGATTCATCTTACTCATAGGATTTGTTATATATAACATAAATTAGACGACTGGTATTATTAACAAGTATTTTCAAGGTTTAAGAGGACATAACTAAATGTAGGCATACCAAAACAAAGACCGTTAGCCAATCACGTGACGGAAGGCGGTGTCTCCCACCAATCACAGGCTGCTGCTCGTTGCCATGGTGAGAGTGTAAACAACATGGCATCCGTCTCACGTCAAAATGTGGCTTCTGGAGGGATTTATGATCTTCCTAGAGTGTCTTACAGTGAATCAACAAGGCTGTTGTTGAAAGGTGACCCTTATAATGTTCATGTTCTTAAATTACATAAACTGTATGCAAATCAGAATTAAATTTAGAGGGAGAGATCCACTTCTGTAAAAGTATAACCTCGACTTAATTGCATTTCACGAATGCTGTTCTCTTGTAACAAGGTTTCCAATTAACAGAAAGCCTGTTTAGGTTTATCGAGGCCGATGATGGATGTTTCCCAGGATGCGACCCGTTACAGTTGCTTAGTTTCCAGGTCCCTATCAAATAGTCCCCATTAATGGTCCCGGTATAGTACAGCCGGGTTCTTTCTCGACGCACAATCGAGAAATTCCGGATTCGAATCCTGGGCGGGACAGAAATGTTTGGTCTTATTTCCTTTCACCTAATGCTTGTGTTCACCTAGCAGTGAGTAGGTACTCAGGAGTTAGTCAGCTTGTTGTGGGGTTGCATTCTGGGCCGAGTAAGGGGTGGGAGGGCCTCGATAAAAGCCAAACGTGTATGAATACACTCTGGATTCATGTCCCCCGACACAGTTAATTATTAAATGCTAGGTGGACAGAAGCATCAGGAGTTTTTCTTGTACTTTCCCTAGAGTTTGCTAGTGCAAGCTAGTAGACTAAACTTGTATCCCCAGTGTTCTCCTGACTCCCTGCTGACTTTCGGGCTCGCCATAGCCCGTGCTACTTAGAACTTTATGTTCCAAGTAGCTGAATCTAAAACAACAACAACAACCCTGCTGACTAACCATCTTGTGAATTAGGGGTATTAGTTGAACTTAAAGCTAGATCTTGATCTATATAATTTCCCATATATATAATATTGTAGCAGGTCATTGCTGTGTTTACCTGTTTGTGTGAGTAACTTGACCTGTGGCTGTGAGTAAACAAAAAAATGTTCAATGCATGGGAGATATATTCTCTTCTCCATGGTTCAACAGAGCTGTTGCAGGAGGCGGCGGTCAACTTGCAACACCAGAGACGCATAGAGCGGTGGGTGAGTGGAGGCCGGTCCCTTCCCCATCATGAGGCTTTGGCTGGCCCCTCACAACCTACCCAAGGTCAGCGTCGACCCTCCTCTTCTTCCTCCAGCAGCTCCTTCAGGCAGACTCCAAGGCCATGTATCCAGACCAAGCGCTCCCATGAGGCTATAAAGAAAATGGGGCTCTATGAGCCCAACACACATTATGTTCCTCCACCACCCAGTAAGTGACATGGGGTGGCGAGTGGATAAGGGGATTAATGGGAGGTTGAGAGGAAGGGTTGAAAGTTGAGACGGAGGATTGGAAGTTGTGATGGAGGGTGGGGAGTTGAGAAGGAGGGTGGGAAGTTGAGATGGAGGGTTGGAAGTTAAAAGGAAAGGCGGGAGGTTGAGAGGGAGGGCGGGAGGTTGAGAGGGAGGGCGGGAGGTTGAGTGGGAGGGCTGGAGGTTGAGAGGGAGGGCGGGAAGTTGAGAGGGAGGGCGGGAAATTGACCGGGAGCGGTCCATAGAATTACCCAAATCGGCCCAAAACTACACAAATCGTCCTAGCATTACGTAAGTAATGAAGAAATATGGTATATTTACTTACTATAATGTTGGTGCTACACGTAGAACATGATCAAACCTATTTTTACTCTGAAATAATCTAATTTCATAACGAAATGAGACGTAAATATGTGAGAGGTGACGCCATAGGAAGTCGACGGTCCAAGCGACAATTGTGTGGAGCGACTTATCCAAGATATATGGTCGCCTGGAGAGTGTTTGCTGCCATAACAGCCTCCTGAACACAGTGATCCAGTCGTCGCATTTCATGGCTCAAATTGTCGCAAATTTAATTGGTGATATTAAGAAGTAGAATGTGTATTTATATAATATCTTTCATAAACAGCCATTAAATCTTTAATATTTATTAAACAAAACGTGTCTGGAAGTTAAATCAACTCCACAGGACAATAAATTTGTTATATAGATACTAGCGTTATTCGTTGGTATGCGTTCGCAATTTAAACTGCTCATGTCCTTTTCGTTCATTGAACACCGAACCCTACACAACCATGTACAACTCAAAGTCCAACAAGTCACACCCCCGGAGTAATGCAATCGGAACCTGACAAGTTGTGTAACCGGAGCCCCACCAGTTATTTAACCGGAGCCCGACCAGTTATTAACCGGAGCCCGACCAGTTGTGTAACCCTGAGCCCCACTAGTTGTGTAACCGGACCCCGACCAGTTGTGTAACCTTAAGCCTAGCAAGTATACATCTCATCCAACCCCCACAAAGCTAAACAGTCCCAGCTGAACACAACCAAACTCCATTCCTAGCTCGACCAAACAAAAATCTGCTTAGCCCTACCAAAAATCCTCCACTTGCCCTGGACACCAACTATTGACCCATAGCACACAATTGAACTATATACAAAAGAAAGAAACCCGGATTTCTAGCAAACATATAAACAAAGCCTTAGCAAACAAACCTGGAGCACTAGTGCACAAACAACCTCTGGATCACAACCATGCACGGACGGAAGCCCGACCATGCACAACCCATAGCCCAAGTGACACCCCCGGAGCCCGACCAGTTATTTAACCGGAGCCCGACCAGTTATTTAACCGGAGCCCGACCAGTTATTTAACCGGAGCCCGACCAGTTGTGTAACCGAAGCTTGACCAGTTGTGTAACCAGACCCCGACCAGTTGTGTAACCGTAAGCCTAGCAAGTATACATCTCATCCAACCCCCATAAAGCTAAACAGTCCCAGAGCACAACCAAACTCCATTCCTAGCTCGACCAAACAAAAATCTGCTTAGAGCTACCTAAAACCCTCCACTTGTCCTAGAAACACACTATGGAGCCATATCAAACAATTGAACTATACACAAAAAAAGAAACCCAAATTTCTAGCAAACAAACATAAAGCCCTTGCAAAGAAACAAAGCCCTAGCAAACAAACCTGGAGCACTAGTACACAAACAACCACTGGAGCACAACCATGTACGAACAGGAGCACAACCATGTACGAACCGGAGCACAACCATGCACAACTCAAAAGCCCAACTAGTCACACCCCCGGAGTAATGCAATCGGAACCCGACAAGTTGTGTAACCGGAGCCCAACCAGTTGTCTAACTGCAAGCCTAACATGAACGAATCATTGAGAAAGTCAGTCATTGGTCTTCAGGAACCTCAGCACACCTAGCGGGCTTCCTGTCTCTGTCAATGGGTAACCATATTGGTCAGCTCGCTCCTTCCACAATATTGTGTGTCTCCCTTCACCATATGGTCCTATTATGTGCACCCATATTGTTAAATGAGCCTGCTACCATGTCCGTAACACATCGGAGCATTGCGCTTAACTCGCTTCATATTTCATTCCCCCGCCTCTTTCATTCATTCTGCCTCATTGCTATACCCATTCCAGTCTTGATATTTGTGCATTTGCAGCCTCCGGGTGCAAATGCACAAGCTTTAGTCTGGAAATTCTGAATAAAGTGTGTTAGTGAGAAACAGTTCATCAGTTAACTCCTCAACCATTTTGAACCAATTTCCATCCACTCCTAATTAGTCTGTTTCCCTCTAAAATGAAAATAACAAGAATTTGTATTCATAAAAAATAGTATTACATTGTTTACTTTCATAGTACAGTAGTGAATTACTATGTAAATTAAATTATTTTAATTTCATATGATTACAAAGTACTGATTAGTGATAATGCATTTAAATTTATGTAGATGAACAAAATCTTAACTTTCAGGCACATACAAGGCAGTTTCAACTTCTTTTACGTGTTCATGCCATTTAAATTAGTGTTCATAGTAGAATTCTCTGCGGTCTAGACCAGATTTTGGCTAGAAATTTGAAAGTACTTTTCTTTCATGCCTTACTATATCTATTCTTTGCTCTCAACATGGACTTATTTTTGCCAGGTATAATTTAGGAGTGTTAGTTAGGTAAGTATAAACGCATCAATTTCCAAACACTGGGAAGACGGGACACCCCGAGAGTAGCTCTCATCCTGTAACTGTAATTTAGGTAATTACTTTTTTTTTGCATTACTTTTATTTCAATATAACTGCAATGATGAAAATATTTGTATATTAAAAAGACTTGTGGCACAGTGGGCTCACAACTGATTGATCCTGAGTTTGTTTGAAGGAGAGGGCAAGTTGCTTGTGAATGTTCATTTTGAAAACAATCAAAAGTATAGTACCTGCTATGTGTAGACACTTGAGGTTTGTGTACTAGGCAAAGGTCAGTTGTTGACTAAGGGGTAATTTAATATGCCTAACAGACTTCTTGTCCTTAGCAAATGGAAAATAGAAAACAAGTAGATATTTTATTCACTATCACTTCATATAACCAAGTAGCTAACATTAGAGTACAAATTACATATACTAGACCCACTCTTCAAAAATGTTACTGTGTATGTAGCTCTTATTAAACTACATTGCAAGATAACATTCTGTTTGTGTGATAGAATATGGCCCCGAGTCCAAGGAGAGGTGCCAGGAATTGATGGCATTTGGCAAAGAGGGTGTTACTACCCATCCAACTCCAGGGAGGAAGACCCAGGTTTATTCCCTCCCTAGTGAGACTGATCGCTTTACTGAACGTAAGTAGTCTTCAATACTGTATATATATAGTACTGTATATTGTAAATAATTTTGTTTTAAGAGCCTATTGAATAGGATACCCAACAATGCCTTTATCTCCTTCCAATATTCCTCTCTCAGAACATGCAATACAGTATTATATCCAACTGAAAAACTGACAAGAAACATCCTGAAAAACAAAACAATTTCAGACTTCAATAGGGGTCGATCCTTCTTAAGGAGGGGCACGGGGCTTGACACCAACCCCCTCTGACTCTCAAAACTATACCAATTACAATGCACAGTTGCATGAGGCTAGCCCCCAAGCGCCCGACTTCCAACCTCACACACACCGACAGGCATTCAATTTTATATAGAGACTACATAAGGTACTCAGCTGTGCCTGGGTCTCTTCGGTCCATCCCCATCTGGGCCAACCCCAAATGTCCCAAAACACTCGCAAAGTCCCAGTAGTACAGTTGGGTTTATTCTCGACTCGCAATCAAGAATTTCGGGTTCGAATCTTGGCCAGGACATAAATGATTGATTGCATGTCTTGTCAACTAATGCTCCTGTTCATCTAGCAGCAAGTAGGTACCCAGGAGTTAGCTTCTTGTGAGATTGCATCCTGGGGTGGGTCTGTAATTCGCTCTCAGGGGAGGGAAGACCTCGAAATAAGCCAAACGTGTGTAAGCACACTCGGGATGCCTGTCCCCCCATCACAATGAATTATTATTAGCTATACCACCCATGTGTGTCATCTTTTGAAAGTTGAGCAAGGCTACCCTCAAGCATCTGCCTCCAATCTGACAGACATTCTACTTTTTAGAGCCATTATATTATTTATTATTGTAATGAAGGTGTCTTATATAACTTCTTAGTGCTTATTCATTAGCAAATTGGTTTTGTACAATATATATGAAGTTTCTTTTTGGGGCAGCAGGAAGATTAAATTTATGCCACTAATGAGCACTAAGGAAAACTTTGCTGAATGCAGTCAAGTCATACAATATACTCTCTTTAAACAAAATACATCATTCCATTCCTTGTTCATTGGTTTACATTACAAAATGTTTGAGTTAAATAGGGCTGCCAATAATTTACTTACAAACCTAAAATATTTAAATTGCACTCGATCATTTAAACTACAGTACATATTTAAAGTAGAAATTAACTGCACAAATTTATCTTTGCCAGTGGTCAGCGAAATGGAGGAACGTGTGCACTGGCTCGAGGCCATGGAAGCCTTGGGAGAAGGAGAAAAGTTTCGGCATCTCATAGCTGCTCAACTGGCTCTCAAGCTCAGAGACTTGGAACTTATTGACCAAGAGCGTGCAAGGGATCTCAACAGGGCCATGAAACTAAAAATAGCTGCAGCTCCGAAACAAAAATTAACAAACAACTAAAATACCCTTCATGCTTTAGAACTAAAAATACACCAGGGCCATTACCAGAGCAATTACTGTACTGTATATATATTTACTATAGTACAGTATATCCATTACTACATTTTCAAACTTAGGAACTATAAATATTTTGACATTTAAAATCTAGCCTCAATTGTTTTTATCTGAAAATATATTTTAACTTTATAATTTTCCAACTGTAATGTAACTTCCAACTGTAATGCAACTGAAAATGTATCCTGAAAAGTCAATACAAATGTTTACCTTAAAAAATTGCCAGTAAAAATAAATGCTTTCGAATCTTCACTGATGTACAATATAAATTGTCCGAGTGGTTTGATACCAAGCCATAAGTGTTCTCAGCACAGTATCAAATTTGTTTTGTTAGCATATCATGGAATCCTATATAATGTTTAGTCAGACATTTCCCATTAATACCTCCTACACCAAGTTGTGCTCTTCATGTTTCTCGTTTTATCTATTAAAAAAATGCTATTTATATTGTCATTAATTACAGCACACAAAATACGAGTTTTGAACAATACAAATTATGTTTTAGATACTGTATTGTACTATGCATGAAGCAATCTTCCTTTTCCCTTGCTGCCGTACAAGTTCCAGGTCCAAACTCTTGTTCCGAAGGACATGTCTGAAAGACTCACTATTTAGGAACTTGGTCATTGTGTAAAATTCACTCGTTACCTTGCCGACTGCTGGATAGAATGGACTTACGTCTGAAGATGGGTCGACCTGGATTTACGTCTATAATGCCCTCTGATAGCCCAAGCTCTAGAATGTCATTACCTCTGGTGGGCTGTCATATGCTGTATGAGAAAAATCTTACTAGGCCCAGAAATTTTCCTCTTCCAATTGTTATAATGGTCACCATTTTCATACATAAAGCTCCACATTATAAAAGCTAGAGCTTCAGCATTTATCACTATGCAGATCTAAGTCCCTGATGTTGATCTGTGCTTTGTAGCACACACCCACTGTCAGCTGTTTGAGATACAGTAGTACAGTACTCTACTTGTTGCCACACCAAATCCAAGGATCCCATTGTTTATAATTCCTCATTACTGGTAAAGTCTTTTATATAGTATCACACCACCTACTCTGTCTTCCCAAGGGTGGATGGTATCCTGGCATATGAAATTTCCCTTCATCTTCCCATCCCCACATTTAGCTAATCCCAATGATCTCTGCATTCTCAACCTCTGTATATGCACACAATACACCAAATTTATTTACTAGGCTTCTGGCACTTTAGTAGAAAGTATAAACTCACTGTTCCTAGCAGGCTGAGTAACTGCATTTTGCACACCTATTCCATACACAGAAGAAATTAAGTGCTCAGACATGACTACCTTTTCTACACATGTCTTCCTCTTTCAAACTGAAATTAATCACACTAAAAACAGTTATGCCATTTTAAAAGTTGACAGGTTTATGAAAAGTACAATACTTTTGCCATGTTTATTTCAGAGTATATTGTATAAAGTGGAATGGAACAATTGAGAAAGGCACTTTGCATTAACAGAATAAGTAGTTAAAATATCAGCAGGAATTTTACAAAACTTGAAAATACAGTAGGCCCAGCATCAACGTTTTTAACAAACCATTATAATCCTATGGCTTCTACTAAGCAATTTTTAGAACTAAAAAGTGTTAACAAGCAGTAAGGTTACTCATTACTGCACAATTCCTTTTTAAACTAAGAAAATAAAGTTTGCAATTAAATCTGGATATATTGTACCGTCTGGCTGCATACAGGTAGCCAAGGTGAGAACGTAGCTCATTTTACTCTGGTTGTGGCGTTGTGCGAATATACTCTTTTCCAGAAGGAACGTTGTGGACAGTGTGCTCTGGGAAAAGGGATTTTGCCTCTTCTGCAGAAACTGAGGGTAGCACCATGCAAGCACTACCTGGCTTCCAATCAACAGGTGTTGCTACCTTCTTTGCAGCCGTCAGTTGAATGGAGTCTATGGCTCTAAGAATCTCGCTGAAATGTTTAATGCAGATTATAAATACCCTGTATCTAATGTTGAAAAATTTGAACAGAACTAAGCAAAACATGGGTATTTATCCATGTGCATATACCTTCCTCCATATATAACCGAAGCCAACAAAATTGTCTAATAAGCACATTTAAAATAGTTTACTGTATCTGCAATTTTATTTAGACCAAAAACAAGAAATGCACAGTAGTCTAGTACTTTTAATTAAATATTTTATCCAATTCAAAAAGCATATTGCAATCTTAAGTAGCGCCCTAAATAAAGGGTATGGCACCCTCAAATTGTGCACAATTTGAGCAGCAAAGTTATTAAGTTAGGATGGAAAACCAAGTACAGTGCACCTGGGAGCTTTGCAAAAGTAATTTTCAGCCAAGCATGTCAAACTCTACACTTGCTGGAAAATACAATGCATCAGCTCAAGATCCCATTGCTCCCATAAAAAGGACAACTAGCTGGTAGATCAGAATTCATAAAATTAAAAAACATTTATAATTTATTGCAACAAGTGCTGAAAGGTTGAAGGACATGCTGGATGTCATTTCTCAGCAGGTGTGTACATTAACAATACAGTACAGTACTGTCCATGAAATGAGTGCACTTTTTTGCAAAAATCACTTTAAATACTTTTGGGAGCTTCAGTTTATGAAGCCATATATCTGTTGAAATACTGTACTGTAGAATAGTTACTTATTTAGTACTGTTGACTAGGCGGTAAACAAGATAAATTTTAGTACTGTAATTTTGTGAGGCAATTGAAAACGTGTAGTTATTTATTAAATTTGTCAAATTGGCTCAAGGTGTTGGATTTATTTCAACATTCTTTTATGTAATTTAATAATCTCTAATTTGTGAATGTTCCAAGAATGATTTTTTTCCATGACCACTAATTCCCATTAAAAATAAAAATTTCCTTCAACCTTTAGCCGTAACCTTTGACTTGCAACGTTAATCTACCATCACAATTTCTTTGTGCTATACAGGCAACCCACAGTCTGTACTGCGCCTCTAATGTGCTTTTGAAGCCATGTGGTTACAAGTTTCCTGTCCAACAATGAGTTAACTACCTTTTAAAAAGATCAGCACTACTTACATTGAGTACTATACTACACAAATCTACTTTTACTGAATTTTTACCATGACAAATCTTTAAAACGGGTAATCATATGGTTTGTCTGGTGGCATTGAAAGATTATAGTAGAGTACAATACATTTTTCAGACCTTACAGCCAGTTTCCACTAAAAGTTTCACCGACACGCTATACAATATACGTACAGTACTGTATTTTATCAATATCCAAGATTTGTATTGTAAAGCTGTGAAAATTAATGTCTTAGCATCCTAGTTCCCCCCCCCCCCCCAATGAACAACCATAAGTCATGTGCCACCTATGTGGAATGTAGATGAACAAATTAAGCAGTATTCGAAATTGGAAACACAAATGCATGTACAGTATAAAAGTATTCAAAACGCCAAAGGATTTTACAGTACAACACTTACTTAAAATTGCGTCCAGTAGTAGCAGGATACAGAAGGGAGAGCTTGAGCCTCTTGTCTGGTCCAATGAGAAAAACAGCACGGCATGAAAGGGGTAAACCTTCAGCATTCTTCTCATCTGGGTCTATCATACCAAGGGTTACTGCAAGATCCCTATCCTTGTCACCAATAATTGGGTAAGGAAATTCACCACTTAGCTCACTGTAGGCTTGAATATCCTGCAAAACAAAAGGCAAATTGTATATGATTGGATAAAGCTCATGTTACTCACTGATAGTTAAATAATGCAAAGTAAATTTTTGTAGAGTTTAAATGCTAGGTCACATCAGCCAATTACATAAAAGATTTGACAAGTTCTAAAAAAACCGCAACCATCTGTCTAAAGTTTACCCAATTTAGTGCTCCTCCTTCAGGTTAATACTATTTGTACACATGACAAATGCCAAAACCCCCCCCCCCCCACCTCCCAGAACTACTAATGTGTGGCACATGCACGTTAACATTATGGATCATAAACACTAATGTATTCCAGAGATTTTTTGGCTTTCATATTAAGATGGCATATTAATAATTATAGGCAACTAATCATGCAGTGTCCGTGATGTAGCGTTAAGACACTCGCTGCCGTTTCACAAGCGCTTTGTCCTGGGTTCATATCCTGGCCAGGGAGGATTTACTGGGCGTCAATCCTTAACTGTAGTCTGTTTACCCAACAGTAAAATGGGTACCTGGTTGTTAAACCATTTAGCGGGGTCGTATTCCGGGGAACCTAGGAATGCTAGTGTACAAGACTAAGAACTTGTGTATTATGTATAAAAACCAAAAGTATATTATAGAATATAATTTACAGGAATTGCAAAATAGTTACTTTATCTTAGAACTAATATAATCCAATAGGATCACTTAAAAACTGTAAACAATATTATTTACTAATGGAGAGCAAAAGTTGTATGCTTAATAGACATGATTAAATGCTATTGTACTGTAATAACTAGTTCACTGAAAGTTTTTTGACTAAAAGCTTAATCTACAGAACATGATACAGTGGTTGCTTATTGGTTACACAGGTACACATTTAATACAGCCACTAATATGCAAAGCATTTTGGGCAAAACTTCAGTTAATAGTTAAATTATTGATAGGTTTAATAGGGATAAGTAAATGCTTAATACTAACTCGGTAAGCTAACTTGTTCAAGTAATTTAAACATACAATATTGTGACTATGAAAGGCATAGGCACACATTTTACGTATATAACAATCCCTATAACTTTCCCCTCAACCTTCTTCCTTTAGCTTTTGTCAAGACCACCCGACCCTGACATTCTCACATCTCTACTTACCCACTCCCTTCTCTATATAACCCATACCACTACACTCCAAGTATTACCCCAACAATGTAGTATTAAAGCCCCTCACAATCTTAAACTTTCTGAAATACTGTACAGCGCAATTAGTGGCATATAAAATATTTACCACATGTGGTAATAGTCTATGGATTTTTTTTTGGTACAAACTGCCACTAAATATGCAATATATAACTGTCCAGCAATAATATAACTCATGGCAGTTTAACACTTTAGCCTAGATTCAAGTTATTAATTATAATTATAACAATTATCAAAATGCTATCTTCTGTGGATGAATGGCAAAAAAACAAAAAAATACAAGTTCTCTAACCCTATCCATGGAAGGAAAATGTACACAGTACTGAACATTATATAACAAAGCAATTTGATAAAAATGGTAATCTTACCTTTATCCAGCCAACATGGTCCTCAACAGAGTCACATGATATTGCCAGCAATTTCACATTTCTCTTCGTGAACTCTGGTACCAACTTTGCCACACATCCCAACTCAGTGGTACATACTGGGGTGAAGTCAGCAGGGTGAGCAAATACTATGCCCCATCTGTTGAAGTTACCAGAGAGATCCATTTATACCAGTACAAACTTTTCTTTAGACATTTCACTGCTCTAATCTAGGCTAGGGAATCAATTCTGCATCTACTGTTGTGTATTGTCAGACTTGTCATTGCCAATAAAACTAACATCAAGCTCAGGGTTTTGTTAAACTATGTCTATTGGCAAGGGAGACTACTATTTCATTTTGTTTTAATCAAACTTAATATTTTAATAGATGTACAGTACTGTAATGGTGAATAAACTTTTACTGCCATCTCTTTAACAACCTTCCTCTGTGCTTTACTATTCACCCATAATACTTACTGAACCTGCCACCAATGGAATCTTGTCACTGATTTTGAAGACAAGTCCTACCAACAGTAACATTGATTAATCACTGTGCCCACTGTGTCAATGTTACTGATCACATTAACATTGATCATTGTGCCTACTGCAAATTACATTTCAGGTTGAAACTTGCATAAAATAAACTTTAAGACTGGTCTATACTCTGGTAGCCCACTACAGTAACAAATCTTTACAGATTCCTGCATTAAGAATTAAGACAAGAAATAGAATGTCAAAATCCAGAGCCTATACGAGGTTAGAGATTCTGTTGGAATCTCAAAGTGATTGGGGGGGGGGGCCAATTAAAATTTGCCTAATATAAGACCTCAATTATGCTTTTGTGGAAGCATCTCGTCAGCTAAAATAACAGCAGAAGAGCTAAATTTAAACCCAATACATTTTTCCTTTACAATGATGTTTCACCTAGTTACTATGCATTCATTGTATTGCACATGATCCCAACAATGTAGGCTTATTTCAGTTAATAATCTAACTTCCAGTGAAGTTAAAAGCACCATGTAATAACCTTTAAAAGGAAAATGGTAACAAAGAGGAATAGGCAAGGACAGCTTTTTTCCCCTTCACCTTTATGGCAGGTGCAGTTTGTGTCAATATTCTCCTGATGACTGCTCTACAGCCTTTCATTGAAAGGACGACGAAAGGTAACAATAGTAACTTGGAAACAAGTTAAAATACAAGTAAATACTCGTACCCTGAACTGGTGAGCAACAGGAAGAATGCAGAAAAGTGGAAGCCACCTCACTTTTCCCTAGTCACTGATAGCCAAGTGCCAAAAAATTCATGCACCAACCACACCTCCAGCATTTATAAACTAATAATTCCATTTGACAGGGACAGAAAGCCAGTGTATATACATGTATTTGGGAGGACCCTTCACAAGCCGCCAGCTTCCTATCCTCGTCAAGGCTACTAGTGCACTAACAACCCTTGGGTAAATTTTAATTAAGTACCTGTAATTATTTAAGTTTCCCAAAAATTTGGAACTGCTGACCCTTCCCAGAATGTAATACCAAAAGCTAACTCCTGGTACTCTACTTACAACTAGGTGAACAGATGCATTAGGTGATAGGAAATGCACCCAACCACTTCTACACTGATAGGCAATTACCAATTGCGTACTTTGTGATCAAGATTTAGTACCAAGACTAAATTGGAGAAGGTTTAAAGTTATACCACCAGACAGGTACCCAAGCCGAGTAGTATGAGCTTCGAGGAGTGCTAGAACTGAACCTCATATCACTGGAAGATAAATATTTTTTTTTTATTTATTGATTTATACACAAGAAGGTACATTGGGTTTGAGAGAATACATAGCATAGTATTTACAATCTTATAAGGCCACTAGTACGTGCAGCATTTCGGGCAGGTCCTTAATCTAACAGATAATCTAATGATAATGATGTAATAGTCTAATAATAAATGATAAAAGTTACATAGCAAGAAAAAAATAAAAGATGAAAGAAAATTGTAGGTATATTAAAGCACATAGGTAGCTCAGAATGATTGCAATGACAGCTTGAATGGTAATTTAGCAAAAATAAAAGGCACAAAACAGCATATGGCTAGCACATAAAAGACAGCAATGAACACAATGATAAAGTTGTTTGGATTAAGTACATAACTACTTAACAAAAAGTTTTGAGACATGCTCACCACACACGATTCTCAAGAGGAATTAATATAGCAGATAAAGAGTAACAGGTGGTACACATACTGGAGACAGGTGGAAACCGTATTCAAATGAACCACAGACATATTAGAAGCAACTCTTTTTCAGTGTCAGTTAAACTGAATACATTATGAAGTGATGTGGTGGATGTAGACTCCATACACAGCTTCGTATGTGGATATAAGAGCCCAATAGGCTCAGGAATCAGTACACCAATTGTCGACAGTTCAGAACCGGAACCAAAGAGCCGAAGCTCAACCCCCAGGCAAGCACAACTAGGTGAGTACTTCTATTCCGGCCGGGAGTCGCACCCGGAATTCCAGACAAGAGTCGAGAACAGACCCGAGACTACAAGAAAGTCTTTCTACAAGTGCAGAAAGTTGTGGCGTGCGAGGGGCGGTACACCCGAGGTAGTCAAGACGTGTCCTGCAACACCTCACACAACACTACGTAATTAGGTGACATTGTGAAGGGCGGCCGCCGCCAGGAGGAAGCAGGTACCGCTCCACGTCAATGACACTTCCTGCAGGTTAGCGCCGCGCGTCGACCAGTATTATAAGACTTACGAGTCGCCCAGGTAGGTGTGCAGCTTGATGGTGCCCACCGACGACTCCGCCGTGAAGTTGGGGAACACATCGCCTAAGTTAACCATGTTTAACTTGGCGTAGTAGCTGAGGAAGGTGTGGAGGAGCGGGAGCAGGTGTGACAGGAGGGGACGAGCGGCCACACAGGAATGAGAAGCCAGCGGCCTGGACCGGCACGGGTTGGCGCCGTCACCCTCCACATGCCGCCCTCTTCACAACTTTCGCCGTTTTATCCATTATTTCCCTCGCACTGTGCGTAGCTGCAGACATCACTGCTTGTTTTATGTTCATTCAGCATAAGCTAAGTATATATGCGATATAATTCTACCCTTAATATAGACCAAAATAACGGAAATATGGGATGTCTCGTGAAAAGTTGCCAATTGCGGTATTCACCGCCGGACGTACGTGGAAAGCGCTGGTAAACCCCACTTCTTTTTTTCCTCTCGGAATAATGAAAAAGTGTAAAGTCATGAAGAAACACAGAACTGTATAAATTGCTGAGTGTGTATGTTTCTGAACCAGCTAAACCTGCGGTAAAGCACTTCGCAGAGCTTTAAGACGAACCATGCTCTCACAAGTCAAGCCTTTTCCCGGGCTAGGCTTGGAGAATTAAAAAATAAAAAATATCAGGGGAAAGCGCCAAGCTATTAAGACTATATAGCATTGGGAAGGGGTCAGGATAAGGATTTGGGATGGGACGGGGGGAAGGAATGGTGCCCAACCATTTGGACGGTCGGGGATTGAACGCCGACCTGCATTAAGCGAGCCTTCTACTCCATCCAGGTAGATAATAATAATAAATACATTCTCAACTTCGGTCGATTATTAAAATATACTGTAGTATACTCTGTCACAATAAACCACCGCTCACAGGATGAGTATGGGATGCACAATAAACTATCGCTCGCAGGATGAGTATGGGATGCACAATAAACTATCGCTCACAGGATGAGTATGGGATGCACAATAAATTATCGCTCACAGGATGAGTATGGGATGTACAATAAACTATCGCTCACAGGATGAGTATGGGATGCACAAAAAACTATCGCTCACAGTATGAGTATGGGATGCACAGTAAACTATCGCTCACAGGATGAGTATGGGATGCACAAAAATCTATCACTCACAGGATGAGTATGGGATGCACAGTAAACTATCGCTCACAGGATGAGTATATGGGGGTACAGTGGCACACAATCAAGTATTGCTCACAGGATGTGTTAATAAGCTTCATATATAACCATCCGGTGGGTACAAGGGCTACAGATCACAGGGAGTTTTTAAACTCGACCACAAAGTTCTTCAAGCTCAGCAAATCAGATTTGTGTTAATTAAATACATTTTTAAATCAATAAATATTGTCGGTTATATCATCTCAAGTAGGGATGGTGGTTACCAAACCAACTATCCGTTTTCAGAGCTGAATTATATGCCTTCTATCAAGCTCTACAAATAATCACAACAGTACCAGTTAGGATATATACGTTCTGTAGTGACTCCAAGAGTGCGATTCGAGCAATTGCGTACTCTTCCACAACGTGCAAAGAGTTTGTCTACCTTCAATTTCTCCTGAACGTCAATTGAAAGGTTATGACATGTCTTTCCAATGGGTCCCAACGCATTGTGGTAGACTTCATAATGAACCAGTAGACCTACAGGTTCATGCACAACACGCCTTACATTACCCGTCATCCAATTCCTCATGTTGCACGTAAGGGAGCCTTTAAAATTACCATCACCCAAGATTTTGTAACGAGATGGAAAATGTCAGGCTCGTCTTTATACTATAGGTAAATAAAAAATAAATAATTTCTCATAAAAAATGGGAAACTTGGAAACATGTCAGGTATAACACCAGAGAAATCGACAATGCCCAGCACACAGCTGTAAATACAGAACAGACATAAGCGAACTCTACATTCACTCTTTTCGACCTCAACGTGCCAGAGTAAATTTCAAACAAGTACTTATCGCCTTTAAAAATACCGTTTAACATCGAGCATATATTTGGAGGAGGTGACTTCTCATTACATATAAAATCTGAAATAGTCAAAACACTGGCTAAATATCTGCAGTCGACCACACGCCTGCCACAACCTCTCGTGTACACACACATTAAATTGGGCGCATCCGATCCCGCGATCGTCGTCGCCCCTAAATCAACACAACACACATTAAATATATGAATATATATATATATATATATATATATATATATATATATATATATATATATATATATATATATATATATATATATATATATATATATATATATATACACACACACACATTATATAATATATATAATAAAAATAAAATGCCTCGCCACAGCACCAACGAGCAACTGACGCCATAAACAACACAGCATTCCGGGCTGCAGTGCACGGAGTCTCGGTGGAGCGGCTCCTGTATCGACAGCAAAAGACAACAAAGCCCTCCCAGCCTTGTCATTCTCAACACAGCCGCCCCTCGGTGACGCGACTCCCATCATTAGCACTCGTGCAGTCATCCAGAGGATAAACCCTTCATGCAAACTGCACGTAGGACCCATCAAGAAGATATATTGAGTGGGCGGCGGTGGAAAGGATCAGCATGTTAGAAGGGTATATATATATATATATATATATATATATATATATATATATATATATATTTAGTAGCCTAATTATACTACTGTAGTTAGTTATATTGTTTATGAAAGACAGTACTATTATGTTTATGAAGGTCCTCCCACCTCTGTTTACCTAACTTATTTATTGTTGGGTTAACATAGGATTTGTTGTTGTTGTTTTAGATTCAGCTGCTGGAGCAAAATTTCTATGTAGCACGGGCTATGGTTAACAGAGGCATTAGGTGAAAGGAAACATGCACAATTATTTCTGTTCCGCCTGAGTTTCACGCTTGTGAGTCGGGAAAGTTAACCAATTGTGTACCGATGTTAAACGATTAAATAAAAGTGAGATAAAGGATAGGGTATTGTAAAGGATGAAGAAATAGCGAAGTGATGAAAAACAATAAAGTAGAATAAAAACAAAAATCTTTGACAAGTGGTTGAAAGCTTTCTCTTCCTCCTCTGTCCCTGCTACATATCTTCCCTTTCCTTTAATCTCTTCCCTTACACTTTTATTTTCTCTCCTATTCCCCAGTCTATCCTCTCTCCACCTTTTCCTGTCTCCCTTTTAGCTGGCTTCATGAGCCAGTGACTGTGCTGACACCTGGCAATAATACTGAATCATTCATTCATTATCATCCCTCCCTTCCTATCTCCCCCTTACATCTCTCCCCACCCCAGTCATCCTTCCCTCTCCCATGCCCTCCCTCCGAGGATGAGTTAGTGCGTGCATTCCTTCACCATTGTTCGTTGTGGATCTCACTCTGGCTGCCTTTGTTGACGTTATCTAGACGGGGGCAGAGTGAGCTGGGGGGGGGGTGTTTTATAATAAGATACACGAAAGAGATTCACTGATGCAGCCATGCATTTGTACGGGTTACACATAGCGAAATATATATATACAAAATATGCTAATTTGCACGCATAGGCTAAGGGTTGCATTGCAGAGTTGATAAGTAGTGTGCATATATATGATAATACTGAAGTGTATGTTTGCAAAACTTCTAGATGTGAATGGGCATAATAATAGTTGTAGTTTTTTCCTAACAGCTAAATATACTTTACTAAGATTTCGGGTAATATGTAGTTTTGGATGAAGTATTAGTAAATTTCTACGTTAGACTACAGTCGAGTAGAGAAGGCATACAATGTATAATGAAAGATCATTGCCCAAGACGCTGCATGAGAGCTGCACACCGCTGAGAAGCATCTCAACAAGTGCGTAGAGAAAGCCCCCACATTATTTCAAGCAGGAAGACACTTTCTTAAATATAAACACCTGCTTCAGAAGGCTCCCCTACTGACACACCGGTAAGATAGCCTAGCCTTGTGGGGTCGTGGGTGTTAGAATACCATTGTTCACCCACTTGCTTGAGACAGTCATGTGAACCCCAGCTGCGTCTGACGACAAGCAACAGATATGATAGTGGAGTTGTTTCCAGTTGCTGGTATTGTACTTGATGTGTGCAACATAAAACAAATCTGCAACTTTATGATAAGTACTGTTAATATTCTTTGACAAATCTTATAGTTTCTCTCTCATACTGTTTATTATAAATTATTATTATTATTATTATTATTATTATTATTATTATTATTATTATTATTATTATTATTATGTTGCCATGCCGGTGTGTTGCTTCACAAGATGATTGACATCAATATATTCGACATCACGGACAAAATCAAATTAAATTGCGTAATGTCCCTCTCCCTGTTTTCTGTATATTTGAGCATGTATACAAAGCTGGAATTCTCAGTAGTGTTGTTATACGTGAATTGATGGCTTCTATGTCCAATTAGAATTAATCACAAACCCCTACAAGCCTCATAATACATTTCTTAAATTATTTGAATTCAAATTATTAACATTATTATTGACGTTATGTTAACATTTATTTGTTATTGTTAATTTTAACTGAACCGAACCTGGGTTAGGCTTTCCACTGTGAGTATGTAGGTTAACTTTTTATGTATTTAGCTGGTGAGAGTGCACGTTGTGTAGCGTGCACTCTGGCTCCCAGAGTGATGGTTTTGTTGTTGGTAAAGATTCGTTACCTGAAACAAAGTTCCAAGTAGCACGGGCTATGGTGAGCCCGTATACACTTTCTAGTGATGGTGATGGGTGAGTCAGCACTCAGCGAGAGCGTGGTGGAAACTGGTACTGTAGTTAGGAGGAAACGTGGTTGTTCGCTGTTCTGTGGCCGTGTCGGCGTGGTTATGTAGGTCACTCCATGGTCGTGTCGGCGTGGTTATGTAGGTCACTCCATGGTCGTGTCGGTGTTCACGGTTCGGAAGGGAGCCTGTGGCTGAGCGGACGCATGATTCTGTGGTCCCGGGTTCGATCCCGGGCACCGGCGAGAAACGATGGTCAGAGTTTCAACCTGATGCCCCTGTTACCTAGCAGTAAATAGGTACCTGGGAGTTAGTCAGCTGGCACAGGCTGCTTCCTGGGGTGTGGGGAAAAAATAGTAGTAGAAACAGTTGAGAGGCGGGTCGAAAGAGTAGAGCTCAACCGCCGCAAGCACAACTAGGTGAATACACACACACACACACACACACACACACACACACACACACACACACACACACACACACACACACACACACACACATCTATCCACCTCTATCCGGTGGATAGAGGAATACCTAAGCAACAGGAGACAACGAGTCTGTGTGAGGGGTGAAGTCTCAGATTGGCGAGACGTCACAAGTGGAGTCCCGCAGGGGTCAGTCCTCGGACCTATACTGTTTCTGGTATATGTAAATGATCTCCCAGAGGGTATAGATTCGTTCCTCTCAATGTTTGCCGACGATGCAAAAATTATGAGGAGGATTGAAACAGAGGATGATAGTAGGAGGCTACAAGATGACCTGGATAGACTGAGTGAATGGTCCAACAAATGGCTGTTGAAGTTCAACCCGAGTAAATGCAAAGTAATGAAACTAGGCAGTGGAAACAGGAGGCCAGGCACAGGATACAGAATAGGAGATGAAGTACTTAATGAAACAGACAGAGAGAAAGATCTAGGAGTTGATATCACACCAAACCTGTCTCCTGAAGCCCACATAAAGAGAATAACGTCTGCGGCATATGCGAGGCTGGCTAACATCAGAACGGCGTTCAGGAACCTGTGTAAGGAATCATTCAGAATCTTGTACACCACATATGTAAGACCAATCCTGGAGTATGCGGCCCCAGCATGGAGCCCGTACCTTGTCAAGCACAAGACGAAGCTGGAAAAAGTCCAAAGGTATGCTACTAGACTAGTCCCAGAACTAAGAGGCATGAGTTATGAGGAAAGGCTGCGGGAAATGCACCTCACGACACTGGAAGACAGAAGAGTAAGGGGGGACATGATCACAACCTACAAAATCCTCAGGGGAATCGACCGGGTAAACAAGGACGAACTTTTCAACACTGGTGGGACGCGAACAAGGGGACACAGGTGGAAGCTGAGTACCCAAATGAGCCACAGAGACGTTAGAAAGAACTTTTTCAGTGTCAGAGTAGTTAGCAAATGGAATGCATTAGGAAGTGATGTGGTGGAGGCTGACTCCATTCACAGTTTCAAATGTAGATATGATAGAGCCCAATAGGCTCAGGAATCTGTACACCAGTTGATTGACGGTTGAGAGGCGGGACCAAAGAGCCAGAGCTCAACCCCCGCAAGCACAATTAGGTGAGTACAATTAGGTGAGTACACACACACACACACACACACACACACACACGCAGAAAGCAGCCCGTAACAGCTGTCTAACTCCCAAGTATTTATTTACTACTAGGTAACAGGGGCATCAGGGTGAAATAAACTCTTCCAATTTGTCTCTGCCTACTCCGAGAATCGAACTCAGGGCCACAGGATTACGTATCCAGTGTGCTGTCCACTCACCCACCAGCGCTAGAATGTGATTGTAATGATTACTTAATTATTTCATTTCCAATACTAATTATTTACTAATTACAGTTGTAATATGCAAAAATTAGTAGGTACAGCGTTTGAGTTTTAAGAGGACCACTAATTACGTGCAGCGGGTCGGTCACGCGAGCTTAGGTGGTCTTGTAAGACGTGCAATGAAGATATATATATTTAAAATAAAATATGTTTAAATGGTTTAGGAAGTTTGGCAGCGGATACCGAGCTTTCAAGAACGTGACGATTGCGACTGATGACTGGTGTATAGCACTGTTTTGAAATAAACCAATCAGAGACGAGCTATAAAACAGGCTGGCCAATCAGAGCGAGCCATGTGACGCGAAACAGCAAATCAAATTCGTGGGAAAGGAACACTCAGGGGAAAGCACCAAGTCATTTCGACTATATAGCACTGGGAAGGGGTCAGGATAAGGATTTGGGATGGGACGGTGGGAAGGAATTCGTGGGAGTGTTGAAGTCAACGTCCTGACGTGCGGTTGTAGTTCATGGTAGTCTCTCAGAGTACACCAGCCTGCTGCTAGCGGGCTCTCAAGAGTACACCAGCCTGCTGCTAGCGGGCTCTCAGAGTACACCAGCCTGCTACTAGCGGGCTCTCAGAGTACACCAGCCTGCTACTAGCGGGCTCTCAAGAGTACACCAGCCTGCTGCTAGCGGGCTCTCAGAGTACACCAGCCTGCTACTAGCGGGCTCTCAAGAGTACACCAGCCTGCTGCTAGCGGGCTCTCAGAGTACACCAGCCTGCTACTAGCGGGCTCTCAAGAGTACACCAGCCTGCTGCTAGCGGGCTCTCAGAGTACACCAGCCTGCTGCTAGCGGGCTCTCAGAGTACACCAGCCTGCTACTAGCGGGCTCTCAAGAGTACACCAGCCTGCTGCTAGCGGGCTCTCAGAGTACACCAGCCTGCTGCTAGCGGGCTCTCAGAGTGCACCAGCCTGCTGCTAGCGGGCTCTCAGAGTACACCAGCCTGCTACTAGCGGGCTCTCAGAGTGCACCAGCCTGCTGCTAGCGGGCTCTCAGAGTACACCAGCCTGCTACTAGCGGGCTCTCAGAGTGCACCAGCCTGCTACTAGCGGGCTCTCAGAGTGCACCAGCCTGCTGCTAGCGGGCTCTCAGAGTACACCAACCTAGACTAGACTCATCCCACGTTTTCTATCCCTCTACGTATGACTATCACCATCCTATGAGCAGCCAGTCTTCCTAAGGTTCCCAACGTCAAGAAACTGTGGTACTAAAGTGCTCCGTATCCTAACTTACCAGAGGACCCACAACAGAAAACGGGACAGTACGTCAATTTCGCCAGCCGCTACCATTTTTTAGTACCACAATATTTGGCCTTGAAATTGAAATTGAAATAAGTTTATTGAGGTAAAATACACACAACGGGATGAGGTAGCTATTCTCACCCCGTTCAGTACATCGTGTTAATACATACATATAAACACATCACAAACAATAAACATATTACCAAACATTCTGAGAGATAAACATCTACATTTCCTCCTTTACACAAGTAATATTTGGCCTTGGGTAAAGTATACGTCAAAATGCGACGCTGTATTAGGAGGACGGGTTGTATGTGACGGGTATATTAGATGAACTTACAGTTATCTCTTGATCTATACTTTGTACTCCCTCACATAAGACAGGTTAGGTATATTCAAGGTCCTCTTCCTCTACCAAGGTTAAACTGCTGGCCATCCCCAGGATGCAACTCTACAACGACTAACTCCTTGGTACTTATTTTATGCTAGGTGAACAGAAGCATTAGGTGATAGGAAGCGTGCTCAACTATTTCAGTCCTGATTGGGATTCGAACCCAGAATTCCCCTTGTGACTTGATAACTCGGCTGTACTGCCGGAACCCTTTATGTATTTCAGTGTATTTAATGCATGTAAATATTGGGATTTCACTTTACGGTATTCTTCTCTTTTGTAGCTAAATCCCAAACGTAATTTATTCAGATATAAATCCAAAGTTTCGGACACATGACTTGATACACATGAACAAATCCATAAGGGCCGTGACGAGGATTCGAACCTGCGTCCGGGAGCATCCCAGACACTGCCTTAACCGACTGAGCTACGACAGGATAGCTCAGCTACGACTGTGTAAAGAACTACGACTGTGTAAAAGCCTGGTTTGTGCCTCGGAGAGGCTACGGGATCCAGTAAGTTCAGTAGAACTTCGCTTTCAACCCTTTTACCCTGTCGTAGCTCAGTCGATTAAGGCAGTGTCTGGGATGCTCCCGGACGCAGGTTCGAATCCTCGTCACGACCCTTGTGGATTTGTTCATTTGATGCATCACGTTAGTGTGATCTCTGTGTGTGGTGATACACATGCTTTTAATCTAACACAGATATGGCACTGTAGATTAGGGGCGGCTCTCCCGGTTAATCAAGATAAGGACTGTAGGGTCTGATCAGTTATTGGATGAATGACTGCACTGATAAGGCCTCGTCCTTGGCTACGTGGGACCTCCATAAGCAACGTAACACATTTCTGTCCCCGCCAGAGTGAACCTATTTCCATTTACTGCAGTTGCAGGCAGGTTATATGCTTGATTTTCAATAGTTACCCCTCTAAAAATTAGTTTTCTATATTTTCTGCATTAAAGAAAACAATATTGAACATTTATGGGGTATTTCAAATAAATAATTTCAAACAAATGATTATAGAATGCTAGCAAAATCAGCTTTTTATCATTTTGTAATGTTATTCGGTGAATTTCAAGAGCATTAATTTGATTTTCTAGCCAGCTGCTTGGAATAGTGTTACTCGGAATAGCATTCTTCATGGTCCCTGTAGGCTACCTAATTGTTAAACACCTTATATTAAATGGAGACTTTTACAACTAACCCGCCGGCTTCTTGTCCCTGTCGAGGGCCACTGAAGATTGTGACCCCTCGGGTAAATTTTGGTAAAATATATTTTCTTAGAAACGTGTTTATTTCACACGTAAGAAAATGAATTGCAGAAAGTCGGTAATATAATATTAAGCTTTTTTATTCTCATTTCTGAAACGGCGAGATGTTTTGCGTAATAGTGGCTTCATTAGTATGTGTAACTTCTGTCGCTACACTTGTATTAACCTGATCTGACCTAACCTAACCTGACCCGACCTGGCCTGACCCCACCCGACCTGGCCTGACCTAACCTGACATAATCTAACTTAACCTGACCCGACCTGGCCTGACCTAATCTAACCTAACCTGACCTAATCTAACTTAACCTGACCCGACCTGGTCTGACCTAATCTAACCTAACCTGACCTAATCTAACTTAACCTGACCCGACCTGGCCTGACCTAATCTAACCTAACCTGACCTAATCTAACTTAACCTGATCCGACCTGGTCTGACCTAATCTAACCTAACCTGACCTAATCCAACTTAACCTGACCCCAACCTGGCCTGACCTATCCTGACTTAATATAACCTAACCTGCTCTAATCTAACCTGATATATAACCTAACCTGCCCTAACCCAATCTAACCTGTCTTGACCTAACCTAACCTCTCATACGAGCTCTCATAGGAGCTGCCTCGTATAGATCAATAGGCCTTCTGCAGTTACCTTTATTCTTATGTTCTTAACCAAACCGACCGACCCACGCATTGAAAACGTGAATGTCTGTGAGTCGCTGTGATTTATAGCACATTATATTTTGTCCGTTGGAGGAGTTTGCCGTCAGAATGCGATACATTTTATATAATGCGAACAAGCTTGAATGGTACATATTATTATATATAATATGTACTCACCTACTCACCTAGATGTGCTTGCAGGCTCAAGTTAGGGTCCTATGTAGCCTCTTCCCCCTTTCCCTAATTGCAATATTAGAATAATGCAATAGCTTATTTATCACGCTTTCATCATTTACATGCTCGTATTTACATTTTTTTTGTATTTACAAGTGTGTTGTAATTTAATTGTTGCACGCATGTGTTGCAGGGACGCACGTGTGCATGTATTGCATGGACGCACGTGTGCATGTGTTGCATGGACGCACATGTGCATGTGTTGCATGGACGCACGTGTGCAGGTGTTGCATGGACGCACGTGTGCAGGTGTTGCATGGACGCACGTGTGCAGGTGTTGCATGGACGCACGTGTGCATGTGTTGCATGGACGCACGTGTGCAGGTGTTGTATGGACGCACATGTGCAGGTGTTGCATGGACGCACGTGTGCATGTGTTGCATGGACGCACATGTGCATGTGTTGCATGGACGCACATGTGCATGTGTTGCATGGACGCACATGTGCATGTGTTGCATGGACGCACGTGTGCATGTGTTGCCTGGACGCACGTGTGCATGTGTTGCCTGGACGCACGTGTGCATGTGTTGCATGGACGCACGTGTGCATGTGTTGCATGGACGCACGTGTGCAGGTGTTGCATGGACGCACGTGTGCAGGTGTTGCATGGACGCACGTGTGCAGGTGTTGTATGGACGCACATGTGCGGGTGTTGCATGGACGCACGTGTGCATGTGTTACATGGACGCACGTGTGTAGGTGTTGCATGGACGCACATGTGCATGTGTTGCATGGACGCACATGTGCATGTGTTGCATGGACGCACGTGTGCATGTGTTGCATGGACGCACGTGTGCATGTGTTGCCTGGACGCACATGTGCATGTGTTGCATGGACGCACGTGTGCATGTGTTGCCTGGACGCACGTGTGCATGTGTTGCCTGGACGCACATGTGCATGTGTTGCATGGACGCACGTGTGCAGGTGTTGCATGAATTCCTGTGAATCAATGCGGGGCGGCGCTCGCCTGCCTACACTGAGGTCTCCACACACTTGTACATAATGTACACTGACGTGCAGCGTCCAGTGTCGTAAAGGAGAGTAATACACTGCGTCATTATACATGATACTATGTATTAAGACGTGGGGGCCATGCCTCCTTTATGTATAGTTGTAGAATACATACACCGCAACTTATACATGCAGTTAATATTTTTTGCTATTGCAAATTATTCGCGTTTTTTAGAAAACTTATACATTTATTTATTTTAATTATGTTTGTTATATACAAGAAGGTACAATAGTGGTGAAAGTAGAGATAGAGATGGTACAGTGAGACAAAGGCACTAACAAGCCTAGCGTTTTGGGAAATGCTTAACGCTAACTCAGAATTTGCAGTGAATTTTAAATTAAAATGGTAAAAGGTCAATTTATAACACAAAATATATGTAATGACATATATAATAACAGAATTTGGATTGACATATTTACTATATCAATATAAGTGGGTGATGACGAGAGAAAATATATTGATGTATTTCTCGATAGCAAAGCACTATTAGGTGAGTTAGTAGCACATGGTGGATAAAAAATGTTCTACTTTTGAACAAAATGTTTACATAATTTGGGAGTTCTATATATATTGCATCCCTTTATCTCTGTGACGTGTTTGCATAAATTGTGTCTGACTCTGGGAACATCAAAGATATTCATTTCTGGTGTCATGTTGATGGGCTTTATTACAGTATATCCATTTAGGAAGAGTTTCAACGCAGGATTAGAATTGACGAATAAGTGTAAGTAGCTTTTATAAGTGTAAGTAGCACATGAGAATGTGTGGAGTGAGTGTCTGTTCAGCGCGTTTAAGATTTTGAGAAGAGGCTGTGTGTTGTCTGAAGACAGATCTCACATTCGCTTTCGTTAGTATATTTATATTTACAAATGTACGCAGGCTGGCAAACGATCTTACATTGTTTATCTGGATTTACCCGAAGGGGCCCACTATTTCCTCTGTTGGCCTCGATGGGGATAGGATGCCGGCCTCTTGTCAAAGTTATGGAGGTATGCCATAGTCAAACAGGCAGTGCGGTTGCCGGCAGTGCCCGGGTCTCTGTCTGTATTTCTCTCTCTCCATCCGTCTCTTCCCTTTCTCATTTTCTATCTTCCTCCTATTCCCCCTTCCTCCAGTTCTACCTCCATCTCATTCTCCCTCCTTCCCTCCCTCACATTCTCCTTCTCGTACTCCCATCCACCAGTCAATATCAGAATTTACTATTTTTAAACTTTACGAACTCTGGGGGAAGAACATCTCACTTCCACAGACTTCGTGAAGGAGGGCACTGGGGTCGTGCCCCCCTTCAGATGGGCACTATAACGACTCCAACCCGCTATGGCACTCCCGATAAAAATGATCATTAATCCTGCAAATTTAATGAGGCTTGTCCCGGGCGTTTTGGCCTCCGTCCTCGGACAAATATTCTCTTCTTTCTAGGTAGATATTTAAATAATACGTATGATATAGTAGGCCAGAGATAAATTGCACTGACCGAGTTTTTCTGGTATGGATAACAGAACTAGGGGACAGGAGTGGACGTTGGAAGCAAAGATGAGGCTTTGCTTCCATGTCAGAAAATACTGGTGGGCTTGGAGAGTGGTGAAGACTGATCTTGGAACAAACGTCGTGGAAGCATCAACATTCACATCTTCACGATGTGAATATGACAGCACTGGATCGTCGGGAAGTGCACATGAATCTGCGACATTAGCTACGAGGCGAGGCTCAAGAGCTGGATCTCGTTCCCCCGTAGATAACATTAGGTAAGCACACACACACATATCCATCTTATATATTCACGGGGTAATATCTTACAAAGGAGCCTATTCCCGGTGCTCGTAAGATGGGACTCTCGCTCCTACCTCCAGAAAACACAAGAGCTAATATATCAGAGCACGGATCCTTGGTGCTGTGTCGCCAGCTTCTCCAGTAGGAAAGTGGGACACAAGGAGGAATTCATCTTCTAGACCTTAATGATTTATTGTCAAGTCTCGTACGCATCGATTTTTGTATTACAGGACGGCGTGACACTGCTGATTTATGTGAGGATTACAGGACGGAGGACACACACACACACACACACACACACACACACACACACACACACACACACACACACACACACACACACACACACACACACACACACACACAGGGAGCCGGCCGGCCGAGCGGACAGCACACTGGATACGTGATCCTGTGGACCCGGCGAGAAACAATGGGCAGAGTTTCTTTCACCCTATGTCCCTGTTACCTAGCAGTAAATAGGTACCTGGGAGTTAGTCAGCTGTCATGGGGGGGCTTCCTGGGGTGTGTGTGTGATGTGGGGAAAAAATAGTAGTAGTAGTTAGAAACAGTTGATTGACAGTTGAGAGGCGGGCCGAAAGAGCAGAGCTCAACCCCCCCTCCCCCCAAGCACAACTAGGTGAATACAACTAGGTGATTACAACTAGGTGAATACACATACACACACACATATACAAACACAAACTAGGATGGTGTTGTAAGATAGAAAACAGTGATAATTAGAGGAATCTTTTGTCTTCATTTTCTAATTCCCGTTTCAGTTAGGACAAAAACAATTGATATTTGCTCTTTTTAGGCTATTAAATTATATTAGAACTGAGCGTCGTCTGTGACACCTACTTTTTACTGTAATCCTGATCCCATACAACTTATCATTTCTTATCCTGCTACCCACTGTATTATTAATCTCTTCAACTTATTTATTGTCATTCTTGTTCACGATTGGTTCTTCCTGTTCTTTATTGTTCATTATTCATTTTCATATTTCTCCCCCGCTTTGTTCTCACGTTATATATATATATATATATATATATATATATATATATATATATATATATATATATATATATATATATATATATATATATATATTAATAATAATGTGTATAGACCCGGAAGTATCAGGTTGAATGCGTTTAGAGTTGTTGAAGTGGGTGTTGGGGTCCTTGAAACTGATGAAGGATTCCCTCAGGCGTGCCTGACGCCTCC